>NW_028301609.1:7007045-7310075 GCF_987345545.1 Pholcus phalangioides
GTTTGCAGCGAATTCTGATAGAGAGCACCTTTAAAAACATTATGAAAATGTTCCCTTCGGAACAAGTTAATAGTGGAACTATTTTCTCAGTTTTCCTGATGAAAATTATTCTTTAAAAAATCTGAATAAACGTATGTTGTTCTGATAGGAATCATTTTTGCATGAATTCTGATATCAAACATACTTTCAACGTCCCTATCAAAAATATTCTTGACAGTATAGCTGATGGAAAATATATTTCCAGAAATATGTATTTTTTCCATGCAGTAATGTATGTAGGCTTTTTGCAGAATCTGATAGAAAATATTTTTGCAGAGAATTCTAATGAAAGAGATTAATTTAATCAATAACTAACTATTAAAATAATTTTGCAGAATCCTGGTAAAAATTTATTCTTGCTGAATTGCAATAAAAATATTTATTACTTAAATTTTCTACAAAAACGATGAAAAATACACATTTGAAAAAGATCGTAATAAAATTATTAAAAAAAACCTGATAGTTTTTTCCCAAGAACACGACAAAACTTTTTTAATCTGCTGTTAAAAATATTTTCACGAAAAATTGATGGCAAATTTTTACAGAACACTAATGGAAACAGTTATTTTTCGGATATTAAGCTGAGGTGAGCTCGGAAAGAAAAGTCATCACGTCTCCGCCGGGACTCGAACCCAGACCCTCTTGCATACCGGGCAAGCATGATGCATGTATGCAAGAGGGCCTGGGTTCGAGTCCCGGCGGAGACGTGATGACTTTTCTTTCCGAGCTCACCTCAGCATAATATCCGAAAAATAACTGTTTCCTTGATATCTCTGGCTGAGAAAAAAAGCCATCTATATCTCACTAATGAAATTATTCACATAGAATTTTAATTTAAAAATAATTCACACATACAATGTAGATTTGACAAAAAAATGCACAGAATCTTGATTTGAAGAAATTTCACAGCATCTAGATTTTAAAAAATTTCAAAAATCTTGATTTTAAAAAATTTTACAGGATCCTAATTTAGAAATAATTCAGAGAATCTTGATTTTTAAAAAAATTCACACAATCTTGATATGAAGAAATTTATAGAATCTTGATTTGAAGAAATTTCATAGAGAGAATCTTGATTTTGAATAATTTCACAGAATCTTGATTTTAAATAATTTCACAGAATCTTGATTTTAAATAATTTCACAGAATCTTGATTTTAAATAATTTCACAGAATCTTGATTTTATTTTTAAATTTCACAGAATCTTGGATAAAAAAATTTTAAAATTTTGATAGAAAAATTCACAGAATTCTGATAAAATTTTTCTTTTCTTCCACTTTTTTGGAGGAATGTTTTTTCCAATTTATTAATTTATCTTTAAATTAATATATCATCTTGATCTTTTGATTAGAAATATAATTTTTACGTAAATATTTAACTTAATATTTACGTAATATACAGAATTAGAAACCTATAGATTCCTATTAGAAACTTTTTCATTCATTTATGAAAGGACCAAAGCATTCATTACAGAAAAGACGATACAAAATATTTTAACACAAAATTAGTATAAAATAATTATTTAAGAATGAACCAAAAAATGTTTTTTTCTACAAAATCTTAATTTCTACTCCATAAGGCTCTTTCAAAAACAATTATTACATCCAACTCTCCTGCCAATAATACTGTAAGCATAAAAAACTATAGAAACAAATCTTCCTTACGCGCATTTCATAAGCATTCTTCTTATATTTAAGAACTATAAAAAATTGAAAGAGAAAGTAATATTAGTTTTCCCCCCTTTGAAAGAAATAAAATCAAAGTGAGGAGAATGGCGCACTCATGCCTTAATTAAATTTAAACGAGATAAAATGATAATGAAAAAATAAAAAGATGGAGTTTGTTATTCGAATGGCATCTTCGGTATCTAATAAGAATATTTCAATGAATACTTTTGCTTTTTTTTTGGTTGTATAAAAGCATTAAACTTAATATGGCCCGACAAATTCAATCATTGTTCCTACCACAGTTTTCATTCTTTTCGTATTCAGCTATTAATATACATACCTTACCGAAAGGAATGAAGGGTAGAAGGGAGTGTATTGATGCCAAACCCAATTTCGAACTCGTGGAATCTTCGAGAACTTTTCCCCGCTTGCCCCACGTTCCTTTATCCTTATCCTCCCTCTGAATATCTTTCTACACATATATTTTCCTCTCTATTTTATTTTTTTTTTTTTAGCTGTAGTTTCCTTAATTGAGTCACCAACGAAGGAAAAATCTTTTGAAAATGGTTTTTTGGGGGGTACAAAAGAAACAACAAAACATTATCCTTACATATATATATGTATGTAAGTGCTTTTTTCCCCCCTCTCACAAATATATTCACAATAATTTGTTTAAAATATAGAATGTGAAACTTTTTTTTATCCTCTTGTTTCTTGAAAAGTTTTTGTTTGGGGGAATTTTCACTGGTAAAGAATGGTTTTTTTTAAACGTAAAGATTTTGATAATTTACATTTTTTCACATTAAAATTGAAAAAAAAACCCCCAAAAAATTGCTTATTTTTTTAGTATATTTGATGGCAAATATCATTTTTCTGGATTTTTGATGAAAATATATAACAATTCTACGCTAATAATTTTTACGAAAATTTTGTTTACGGTGACTTCATAACGAAAATTAAGGCAATTATACATTTTGACAAATTCAATAATTGTTAGTAAAACTTTATATATAAATATAATGTTAGTGAAAACTTTTTTTTAAAAAATCTTAAAAGAAAGCATCACAATAAATGATAGAAATATTTTTCGGAATCTAGATAAAGATAAAATGAGAGAATATCAACAAAAACTTTCTCTAGAATCCCAATAAAAACTACAATATATCGATGAAAGTTTTTTTTTTCATAATCCCATAACAAAAATTACAATATAAAATTACAACATGAAAGACGGGGGGAAAAATTAAAAAATATTAGGACTGTTTTCACACAAAAGTTGTAGGATAATAACAGCATATTTTTCAAATAATCTTGAAAAAAATATCGGTATGTATTATAAGGTATGTATGTATAAGTGCTTTTTTTCTCAAATACAGTCGAATCCCGTTATAACGAACTCCAAGAGACCGGAGAAATCATTCCGTTACAACGAAATTTCGTTATAAAGGAATTCCAGGTTTTTTGCATTGTTCCTATGCAAACGTATCTGGGAGGGGGGGATTTCAAAAGTGTTCGTTAAAACGAGATTTTCGCTATAACGGTATTCGTTAAAATTGATTATCCCGTTAAATATTCGTTAAAACGGGATTCGACTGTATATTCATGTATTCTCGATAATTTGTTTAAAATACGGAATTTGAAATTCTCTTTTGTTTGGAGAAATTTTCAACTCGCACACACACACAAAGAATGTCTTTTTATATATAAAGCTTTTGATAAAATTGAAAAACAAAATTCAAAAATTTTTTTCTTAGTATTTATGAAAATTATGGGGAAAATATTTTGTTCGGGAGTTTTACTGAAAATGAAACTATTCTATGCTAATTATTAAAAAACTTTGTCTGCTGTTACTTGATAACGAAAATTAAGGTAATCATATATTTTTAAAAAATACTGAATTATTCGATATTAATTCAATATTCTCTCCACTCCACGGGTACGCATATGTGCACCTTCATTTTTAACGGTTTTTAATGATTTTAAATAGCTTTAATGATTCTTTTTTCAAGTTAAGACTTGAGGTATACGTAAGGGTACCTAACTCAAATGGTCCAATTAAAGAGATCGACCAAAATTAATTAATTAAAAAACATATTTTTAAAGAGCATTTGATACGCAACATACAAAAATCAACCGGAAATTTTGGTAACAGTCAGTTTTGGCTCCGGTTTGTAGAGGATATTTTGTAATCAAATATTGTATAATAGTAGTAAAAACATTTTTTGATAATCCTGAAAAATATGATAAATGATAAAAATACTTTTCAGAATCTTGATAAAGCTGAAAAATAAGTGAATATACCAACAAAAACTTTCTCTAAATACAGGAAAAATGCTTTTTTCTATAAATTATATGAAAATTATTTTATTCAAACTTTTTAAGTCTTTTGAATACTGCGTTTGATTTCATTCGATAAATGTTCAAGAACAGTGAAAGTATGGACCTATTTAAATGGTAATTATTTCTACTTTAGTATTTTCAATGACCATAAACAAGGAATTATCACTAATACTGAATCCTGATACCAAGGACAAGGTACAAAATACCGATTCTGGTCTTCAAGGCATCCTGCACCGACTGACATAATGAAACATTCACGAGCCTAGAGCCAAAAAAGTAACAATTTCAGGCTAAACGATTCGGTCTAATTAGACTTCTTAACGACACATGAACCAAGAGAAAAAATTATTTGTTAATTTTCTGGCACCACACGGGGGTGATGCCATGTAATAACTTTCAGAGCGAATTATTGTCGGGACATGGCCAGGTCATGACTGGTCAAACATCAGCAAATTCTCTTCATTATGAGCCTCTTGATAATACACGCACACACACGCGCGCGCGTGAACTAGAACTCTAGAAGAATATATACGTAGATATATATTTCGTGTTTTCTTGTCGAAGGATGTCCGGCTCAGCGCAACTAAACAGGTTATCTCTGCTATTTAACGCAAAAGTTAATGCTTGTTTCCAGAGGTCGTACGTATTTGCTCATTTTGGGCAGCCCTTAATGCTACAGTTGGGAATCCATCCCCACCCCAGAAAAGGGGAGACAGAGAGAGAGAGAGAGAATCTAAGAATCTTCTTCAAGGAAGAGAGAGTGGGAATCCTGAGCATATACACTTTCATGCCACCATCACCCACCACGACCGTCCCCGGATAAGTTTGGCAGTGGAATGCTCGTTATCAGTAGGCGGCACACATACACACTCCTTGCAATCCTTTCTGCACAGAGCAGTCCATCCCTTATCCTCCTCCTGCTAACTCCACCGCGAGCTTTATTTCTTAAGGACGACTGCTCGATGGCCGATTTTCTCCACCTTCTCCAACAACCACCGAAAAACAGAGAGGAGTTTTCCTCTGGTGGTGGTGGTTGTGGTGGTTGGTGGACCTTTTCCTAATCAGAAATGTTTTCCCCACTTCTCCTTTATGTGAATGAAGCCCGGTGTACATTCTTTTGCCGAAGAAAAAGGAAGGATGGGTAGGCGTCCATGTGGGGGGGGGGGGGAGAGAGAGAAAGTGGGGCCTAAAAGAATCCTTTTTCCCAAAGAGGAGTCAATCGCTTAATTCCTTATTCTGAGCCTTTTCCATCGCCAGTTTGTTATCAATCCACGTGGGGCTCCTTTCGTGTCTCAACGCACTATCCTATCTCAATCACGCGCATTAAAAGCAAGGCGTGGATAGCAATTCCACCAGAGAGCAATACGGTGCGTACATTTCCACCATTGCGAGTCCTTTCTTTCCTTTACTTCCTATACTACTATAGAGTCTTTGATATGTATATAAGCAACACACATTTATCATTATTATTATCATCATCGCCAATAATGAAATCTGAAATATGCAGAACAACTCGCAATCAAGCTGTCGCAAATTGTTTGCATAGCGGATTATCTACGGAATACGACTATTGACTTTAGAAACATACTTTCAATTACAAAAGTTTCCAAATGACGTGAAATTACTAAAAATATCTGAAAATATGTACCTTTCCCAAGGGGTCGTATACATAAAAAAAAAATAGAAAAATCAACTTTTTATGTAAACCCTGTGTGCCAAAACTTCCAGTTAGTGAAATGTAAATGCCACTCTGAGAATTAATTTACTAAAAATTGCATATTCTAGCCGCCTGGCAGTCGAGTGGTTAGGGAACTAGTTTCTCACTGTGCAGGTCTGGGTTCGAATCCCGGTTCGGGCATGGATGTCTACTAACACTAACAGATTCCCTGGACGGATCACGCTGATCCCTTGGGAATACGTGAAGATCAATTTATTGAAAAACAAAAATTCAATATTAATAGACGTACTGCATTTGTGTTTGAAGTTTTCAGCGTTTATCGCAAATGATTGAGGGTGTGGCTCTCTCAGGAATTACGAAACTTAATAAATTCAAAGTTGTAAAAATTCCGTAATTGCCAAAATACATACGTATGTATCCTTTTCGCTAATTTACTGTAAAAGAAATCGTATGCTATCAGGATTGGATAGAAGATAAATGACCAAACCAAAATTCATTTTGAATTCGTAAAACGATATTTTCCCAATGGAATGTGAAAAAAAAAAATTTAAACTAATTTTTTCTCCCAAAAATAGAAAAAGGATTAAAATAAATGATTTTTTATTTCATTGAAACAACTGATTTTTGATGATCCTTTCGGACACATGAAAACACTAGTAATAATGCATCTCTTCGAAGAATGAAATAATCAAATGAAAACCAACAGGGGGAAACAGCATCTGCTTTACCTATTTCTTATGAGAGCGAGGGGGACAAGGTGCAAACAAATTTGGAGTTAACTCATGAATCACACAAAAATAGAAATAATATTAAAAGAAGAGGAAGATAAAAAGAAAACTATAGTGAATTTCCACTAGAAAAGCAGCTAAATTAAGTGGAAGCAATTATACAAATACAACGCCACAACAGACAAAATGCCCAACGAGGTGGCTGATAAAAAGATGCCCATAAAAATATGGATATCATATATTTCAAAAATACATCAACCCAATTAAAAATGCCATTAACACAAATTATAAACAATATATACACATGATAAAATATTATACAATGCCCATAAAGAATACTTATGGCTGTCTTATTGTAAGCATGGATAGAGCTTCTCGATTTACCCCAACATGTTTATCGTATTTCTTTTTAAACGTGTCAATTGTGTTACAATTTACTACCTCCGGGGGTAAGCTGTTCCATTTATTAACAACCCTATTAGAGAAAAATTCCCTGCGACACCATAACCTTGCATTGTCCCTCACCAATCGATACCGGTGTCCCCTTGTAAAAGCAGTCGATTGGCGGTGTACTAAAAATTCATGGTCCATCCTATCCATCCCATTGAAAATTTTGAACACTTCGATCATATCTCCTCGACACCTGCGTTCATCCAATGTGAACATATTCAAAAAATGAAGTCTCTCTTCATAACTCAAGCCCTGTGTGCCAATAAGGACACGCGTAGCTCTTAATTACAATTAAAGAACAAACTGTGATAACGCCCATTCGCGAATACTTCATCGAGATTCCAAAAAAAAGCATTTCTAAGATCGGGATTACACTATAAAAGTTTGAAAAAAATACTTTTATAAAACTTGAAAAATGCCACCAATAACATTATTGGTTACATTCTAGAAAACGCAACAGATAATCTTATTGGTACAATTTTTCAAGTTTTATAAAAGGACTTTTATCAGACTTTTATAGTGTAATCCTGGCCTATCACTTATATATTTAATGAAGATTCTATAAAATATACATGATGTATATATACATGATGTAAAATATACATGATGTATGTTTCATCCATATTTGTTACGGGCATCTTTTTCTCAGCCACCTCGTTGGACATTTTGCCTGTTGTGGCGCTGTATTTGTATTGTATTGTAAATATTTTTTATATATATTCTGTAAAAGAAATACGTATTTTGTTTCTTCAATATTCAAAGAAATAATTTTCCTCCGTGAATATTCCGCGAAGAAAATACATATTTTTTTCGTCAACATTCTGAAAGAAATCTTATGGTATCAGAATCGGATAGAGAAGATAAAACGATCGAACCGAAATTCATTTTAAAGTCTTCAAACGATATTTTCCCAAAAAAAAATTTTTTTTCCTAAAGTAATTCTTTCTCCCAAAAGCAGGAAAAGGATTAAAATAAAACTGATTTTTGATGATCCCTCTGAACACATTAAAACACTAGTAACAATTTATCTCTTCTTCGGAGAATCAAACCAAATGAAAACCAACAGGAAACAACAATTTTCTTTACCTATTTCCTATGAGAACGCGAGACAGACAAGGTGCAATAAAGAAAAAAAAAAAAAAAAAGGAGTAAAAACGCTAAAAAAAAAAAAAAATTTGGTGTTAATCCATGAATCACACAAGAATAGAAATAATAATATTAAAAGAAGACAAAGGTTTAAGTAAAAAAAAAGAAAAAAAACTATAGTAAATTTCCACAAGAAGAGCAGCTAAATTAAGTGGAAGCAATTAAGAACAAACCGTGCTTACGCCCATTTGTAAATCTCTGATTGTTTGTGAATAGTGAGAAAATTCACAGAAAAAAAAAAAAGGATAAATGTTTGAAAAAAAACAAAAAAAAGCGTTTGTTTTAAGTGGATCCTTTCCTCATTTATTCGAATACCGACAGCAAAAAAAGAAGAAGAATGTGCTTTTTTTTCTTTCTTTTATGCAACACCAAACCAAGGTGAAGTACTTTATAACGAACAGCAAAAAAGAATGGAAGAGAGAGAGAGAAGCTGTTGCTCTCATGCCTTGCCTTTGGCCGTAATCTATCAAGTGCGTTTTCTTACTCGCTATAAATTTAATCAAGGACTTTACTCACTTTTTTTTTTTTTCCTTGTCCGTTCTTGTCTTTTCTTACCTTTTTTCTGGCCCCCCCGATATTCTGTTCCGAAGAACATCGCCGAGGAAAAATCCAATTTTTTGGGTGTTTTTTTTTTTTTGGAAAAGGGGCAACGACACCCTACTTGTTCTTATTAACGTATGAAACTAAATTTATTTTTTTTGTGAGGAAGATTTATTGTGCTGGTTTTTTTTTTTTTTTTTTTTTTTTGAAAAGGAAATGTTCATTTTATTGGTTTCGATTTGAAGAGAAAGATGGATTTTCGCGTTGGGAGATATAATAGCTCGATTTGTGTTTTTGTGATGGGGGTAATGCGTAATTTTTGCGTGATTTGAAAGTATTGTTTGGTTCTGAAAAATTCTCATTTACGGATTTTGTGAGGAAAAGGCATTTTTAATATTGTGAATTTTTTTTTCTGGAGTAGTGGTTTTTTTTAAAATGAGAAATTGTATGTTACGTTGGGTTTGTCTAGTGTTTATTCGTCGATTCCTGTGCTTGTTTGAAAAGGGTTACTATTTACAGTTCGTAGACCATATGTGTGGTATGAGTGTTAAAATTTGTTTTATGGGATTAGTTTTCACTTTTTTTTTAAAATCTTAAATTTGATTACCGTAATGTAGATTATATATATGTATCGATAAAAGTTCGTTTTACTGACACTATTTTGCGCAACGGAGGCTCGACCTCTAAAGAATTCATGAACATATAATTTAATGCATGATGACCAAGCGGACGTCTTTGAATACCGTACAAATGGGAACTCCAGCATCCCTAGCATCAACACCCACTCCCAAGTAAATCTTTTTTTTTCACGTCGGCGTCTCAGGTAGCGTTTTCAAGAATGAAAACAAAGCCGCATTGAATAAAATGCTATCACATGAAGTTAGTGTTAAGAGGGATCTATTATACCAAATAGGTAGAACCTACCATACTAAACCGGTAGGGAGTTTTACGTGAGTTCTTGCGTGCAACATTGTAGGAATATTGTTTTTATGGAATTGATTTCCTCTGTTTACTATAATCTTTTTATTTTTTTTCCCTGAAAGTGTTGATTGAATATCATTGTAGGACAATGGGAGGGGTAACATTTTCATTAATTATTACTGTTTATTTTTGTACATTTGTATATTGCCATGAATCTTGTTACAACTTACTCCTTTTGATCCATGGAAGGAAGGATCATCCATTTGAGTCAAATAGTGTTTGTTTTTATGTTGTTTTGTCTTGTCTAAATAAATAAATGAAAATAATCAAAGCACTATTGGCAATCTGCGAGGTACATTCACCCCTCTCCCAGACACATTGACCTATTTTGGAGTCGAACCTTCGATGAGAAGAGAAGGAAATCAATGTATTAGTTATTCAATTTTTTTAAATAACAAATTAATTGAGCACGTAATTATCAATGATGTTAGTTAACAGTTTTTAACTATGAATAAAATTTAAATATTAATTCTTTATCTGTTATTAAACGCCTCTAAATTTACATAAATTGACCATGTTTACGATAACCGAATCTCGGGAAATTCCCGGGAATGAGCACTCTTCTGATTCTGGCTTTCCCGGGATTGAAGGGAAAAACCCGGGAAACGTGTTAATCTTTAGTTCCATCACCACACAGGGGTGATATTGCCCACTTTGGGAATCCCTGGTACAGAGATTCACTTCCATTAGCGTTCTGTGAATAGTATTTTTGCACCAGAAACCATGGGAATATAATATTGTTTTAGTTCTGATACAAATTTTTTATAACATTGGAAGATCACATCGGTCAAGAATTGATCAAATTCTTAAAGTATGTAATTTTTCATCTACATCATGTACAATCGCATTGTTTTTTGCATATACTTATACACACTAAAATACAGTACAATATAAAATATTAATATAAAATATTTATCGGTCTAAAAATGATAAAACGATCAATCTGCCTGTGAACAAATTACAGTCATCAATCGATAGATACACTTAAGGCAAATTTAATCAAGTTTGGTAAAAATTGGAATCGCAGCTGTAATAAAATTGATTTACAGCATTTTTCTCCCCCCCCCCTCAGGGAAAAGATATGTATTAAATGTGTATTGAATGTATTATAGGTCGAAAAGAAATTTCTATATACATATAAGGGTTTCCAGCCAATCGCACAAACGATGATGATGAATTATAGCCAAGCGATGGCAGCCGTACTAAAAACAATCTGATTGAACTAAGCGTGCGAATTCCTGTTCTCTTAAATAACCAATTTAGTTTCCATTCATCGCGATGATTCCTGTTGATGCTCGAACGTTCGAATACACATTCATCGCCGAGCATTTCTCCTCCGTATAATCCAATTGCCGCTCCACAATTCGAATCCCTCGATAATATTTAGTACGAATGGAATTTCGTTAAACAAAAACGGAGAATATTTCCCTTTCTCGGGTATATAACAACTGTAAACTCTATTCCAGAACATTCCAGAACTACGCATCACAATTTTGAAATTGGACACGTGTGGTCTCGTCGACTATACGGTGTGTCCCGTAAATAGTTGAAACAAAAATTCATAAAAATTGAAGGAAAGAAAAATTTATTTTCACGAAGGGAGATTTTTTTGGGGAGGGGCAGAAAAAATTTATTTCGAATTTTCGTCCGTAGAGAGCGCTGCGCGAAAGCGAATCACTGGAAATATGTAAATCAGACTCCTATAAAATGCAGGTTGTGTGAATGACGGCTCATATATGAATTTTCCTGTTGCTGGCGCTTTATAAGGTTTTCATTGTGATGTTGACATTGGTGGATAAGCATTATTGGTGGAGTTGTTTTTCTTCAGCCACGAATCACCGGCTTAAGCCAGCACCTCCTAGAGATAGAAGGCCTCTGCACTGTTTGCCATAAACGTCATTCAGACTACCTAGCAAGTTTGCCACATTTTGAAATACACCATCCTATTTCGTTTCTTTTTATTTTGGCGTAGAATCTTCCTGATTGGCTCACTAACACCGCATAGTGATTAGATGTGGGGCATAGAAATCGCCAATTCTGAGCCCGATCATTTCTTCTCCTCACAACGATAATACTGGCACGAGAAGGGAATTTTTATTCCCTGAATATTCTGAGGGAAAAGTGGACTACTTAATGACCGCACAAGCAGAGTGCGGAGGCCTTCTATCTCTAGGAGGTGCTGCTTAAGCTTTACGAACGTTTCGGGCGTAGAAGAGATTGAACACACACACACACACACACACACTTCAAATACCAATCCTTTTAATTTTTGAACTATGCACACATTTATGGGACATCCGATGTTTTTTCACGAAGACGATAAAATAGTGAAATATTTAACTTCAAACATACAAAAAAATATTATTAATTTCAAATTAAAGCATCTCATTCGTGAATTTGTCCTGTGCTCGCCCGGACAATGGAATCCATCAGGCCTTGAGTAATACATAAAATTTTCAAGTAACGAACAATCTCTTATTAATTACTGGCATTAATTAGTGAAAAATCATAGAACCTCTCAAATGCTGTATCAAGAATGACAAAAAGAAACCTCTCACTAACATTCACTAAATTCTCATTATCATACACACACATTATCCAAACCTAAAATGATCCAAAAAATTGATACACTTTGTTTCTGTTAAAAATCTCCCCCCTCCCCCCAAAATTATATAATAGAATTCATATCAGGACCCATGTTCAGGGTCGATTGTTTTGGAGGGGGGCGTTAGGGCAGCACCTCCCTAAGATAGAGGTGGTCTTCTCTAGAAGGTACTGGTTAGGGAGGCACATTGGCGTACGAAAAGGGGGGGGGGGCCCAAGCCGAGATTATAGTGTTATTTCGCACGTAAGACGTAAAGAAAAATTACAACACCCCAGATATTTACGAGAGCTGTTCATGAAGTGACAAACTGGAAAGCCCAAATTAAGGGATATGGTTGTAATTTGCATTTTCATCTTCTAATTCTATGTTCTCACCCATATCGGAGGTAAAAAATTACTTGCATTAAGTAGATTGAATGCATCTTGAAAAGTGCCAAATTACTTTTTTCCCCCACTTTGTTTCAAAAAAATTAGATGATCTGACTAAAAACGGTTTATCACATGAATATTTTCATGCAAATTTACATCAACTTGATCGAGTCCGTGTTTAATGTCTTTTCCTGGTTGTGTTTGCAAACCTAGAATACTTCAATCTTCACATTACGGATAGAAAAACGGGACATTTCTGCAAACGCAAAATTACACGCGTGTGTATTTGCTTGGGCAGTATGACAAACGCGTGCTGATATCGTACGAATACGTTGTACTGTGGCCAACTTTGGCCTTGACCATCAATTTTATGCATCGAGATTCTGACCACGAAGCTGTATCGATGCTGCAGCAATTCACATAGGAAAAATTTTGATGACAAACTAAATTTCCATGTTCTCATACAAGTCATCAACTTCTGGAACCAAAAGGTAGAGAGTCTAATGACTATAAAGGATTATACAAGGATGACGTCACTCTCCGCTACCATACGAAGGTTTTTTAACAACTGGCCGTTGCGAAGATATATGTTGGAAAGAGAGAAAGTTCAACTACCCCAGCGGGGAATCGAACCCACGTTCTTTCACTTTCCGGGTGAACGCCCTAGAACACTAGACTACAGAGGCACCGAATTTCTCAATCTAGACCACTAGACTACATTCTTTGTAGTCCAGTGGTCTAGGGAGTTCACCCGGAAAGTGAAAGGACGTGGGTTCGATTCCCCGCTGGGGCAGTTGAATTTCCTCTTTCCAAAATATATCTTCGCAACGGCCAGTTGTTAAAAAACCTTCGTATGGTAGCGGAGAGTGACGTCATCCTTGTATAAGTCGCCATCTGGTGGCAGCGTCAGCAGTTGTGAGCTTGGCCTGAGTCTGGTCCAGCCGTCCATGTACGGTCCCTTTCAGTGTACACGAACTCCAAGGAAAGATTGAGGAATTCGGTGCCTCTGTAGTCCAGTGGTCTAAGGCGTTCACCCGGAAAGTGAAAGGACGTGGGTTCGATTCCCCGCTGGGGCAGTTGAATTTTCTTTTTCCAAAATATATCTTCGCAACAGCCAGTTGTTAAAAAACCTTCGTATAAATGATTATATCATAATACCCGGTATATGTCTATAGAGAGTCTAATGTAAAGAGTCTCCATTGAGAGACAGATGTTTTGATTCATTGGTAATTTTTTTTTTTTTTTTTTGCTTCCAGCAGCTGAAGACTTTGAAGTTGGAAAATACTGATTTGATATTAAGAATTCGGCAATGTCCATCAAACATCATCGGTACTTCAGTCATTTCGTAATATCTGATGATTGTACCTGATGCTGATCCTATCAAGAGATTGTGGAGTCTTCCTAAATTAAAAATAAATTGCAAAACAGCTGATACCGGTTCTACAATAGCGACGAAGAGATTCATGGCTGAGATCCAATCCCGAACTGTGCTTGAGACCAATCAATTCAATGTCTTGATGCATGAAGTTCATGGTCAAGACCAAAGGCGACCACAAAGTACAATGCATTCGTTCGATATCAGCACGCGTTTTCCCATACTGTCCAAGCTAATACACATGCAATTTTGCGTTTGCAGAAATTTTCCTACCCGTAATGAGAAGATCAAACTGTTCTTGGTTTGAAAACATAACTAGGGAAACATAAAACACGAATTCGAACAAATTGATGTAAATTTGCATGAATATATTCATGTGGAAATCCGTTTTTAGTTAGATGTTCTAATTTTTTTGAACAATGAGGAAAAGTAATTTGGCATTTTCGGACGGTGCTGTGAAAATGCAAATTATATATATATTTCTGGGGGTGCTCTAATTTTTTGAAAAGGACGTGTGCATATAATCCCGGTTTATTTTTCTGATTCTTATCCTGGTTGTATCTGATTATATATATATATATATTTTTTTTGCCAAAAATGGTCTTGGAAACGTCCACTATAGTTCTAACGACAGAATTTTGCAAAACCTTAGATTTCGTATGTAACAAGACTGTATTTATGCAAATATTTCAGTGAACTTTGAATTTAAAAACTACACAAGAAGCCTCATCCAATGAAAAGGTGACTGAAACAGTGTGTGCAAACATTTGAATGGCCAAAAGAGTGACCTGTAGAGTGTGCGAACATGAGAGTGACCTGTAGAGTGTGTGAGCATGAGAGTGACCAAAAGAGTACGCAAGCATGTGAGTGACCAAAAGAGTACACCAACATGTGAGTGATGGAAAGAGTACGCAAACATGTGAGTGACCAAAAGAGTACGCCAGCATATAAGTGATCAAAAGAGTACGCAAACATGTGAGTGATCAAAAGAGTATGCAAACATGTGAGTGACCAATAGAGTACGCAAACATGTGAGTGACCAAAAGAGTACGCCAGCATATAAGTGATCAAAAGAGTACGCAAACATGTGAGTGATCAAAAGAGTATGCAAACATGTGAGTGACCAATAGAGTACGCAAACATGTGAGTGACCAAAAGAGTACGCAAGCATGTGAATGACAGAAAGAGTGCGCGCGCCAGCATGGGAGTGACCGAAAGAGTACGCAAACATGTGAGTGACCAAAAGAGTAAGCAAACATGTGAGTGACCAATAGAGTACGCAAACATGTGAGTGACCAAAAGAGTACGCAAGCATGTGAATGACAGAAAGAGTGCGCGCGCCAACATGGGAGTAACCGAAAGAGTACGCAAACATGTGAGTGACCAAAAGAGTACGTAAGCATGTGAGTGGTAAAAAGATCCAGCATGTGAGTGATCGAAAGAGTACGTGAGAGAGAAAGAGCTAGCATGTGAGATAATGATGTGAGTTACCAAAAGAAGGGCTCAGAGACACTAGCATATTTACGAGGGCGGGAAGAATAATCGGGATAGTACAGTGTGGCGAATTCGAAGAACGAGTGGTCAAGAAAATTAAACTGGAGAAGGGCGGCAAAATTCGAGTAGCCCACACGCGGCAAAAACCGTAAATGCGCCTCCGAACATAGCACTATGGTTCTCAAAGAATCCCCTATCCCCTCCTCCTCCTCCAAAAATCGAGAGATATCGGTGTCCGTGCACGAGCCAATGATGACCACCAGCTGGAATTGAAAACATGATAGCCATTGGGAGAAGTAAAAAAAGGAAACCTAAAAAAAAACATACGGTATATATAAAAGGAAAGGAAATTTACGCTAGTGGACAGGAGAAAAAAAAAAAAAAGTAATAAGAAGAACAAGGATAAGGAAAAAAAAGGCCAATAGAACTTTAAGAGCTGGACACTACTTTGAGTAGCCGATAGGTGGCATCGGTGGACATCGGCTGGACGGAGGGAAAAGGAGATCGTCCTTCCCATTACAACCCGGAATAAAAAAAAAAAAAATGAAATAAAATAAAAACACGAAAGAAGCAGCAGCAGTGCAGTGAATAGTGGGAGAAAACGGGAAATCTGTTCCAGTAAATTCTCTCCAGGTCCAGTAAATACATCGAGGAACAAAAAAAAAATATATATATATGTATAAAAGACTCTGAGCTCTAGGAAATTGGAAGCAGTGACCAGTGTCCAGGAGGAGGGGGAAAAAATATATATATATGTAAGAGCAACTATCGATGTTCGAAAGAAAAAGTATTAGGAAAAAGGACAAGGGGGAAAAAAACGGGATTTTAGAGTGAAAAAAAGGGAAATTTAAGGGGGAAAAAAATTTATCTCCGTCACAATTTTTATAGGATTTACCTTTTTTTCTGCCCCCCTAATAATACTTTCGGACGGTGCTTGTGTAGTTTGTATTATTTCGGGATACGCGCTTATTACATATGCATCTCTTACGGCAAGGGTGCTCACTGCTCAATCTTTGGTGAATTGCGGGCCACTTCGCTGGTTCGGACGCCTGTCGCGGGCCAATGAAGTGATTTGAAAATGTGCCGGATGTGCCACTCAAGAGCCATCTGGAACTGTGCCGCGGGTAGCTTACCTGATGTGTAAATTCGTCACGAGCTGATTAAGTGTGATTACAAGTGTACCGCAGTTCACTGAAGTGAATCGGAAATGTACCGCGGAGCACTTTATTGAAGTGGGAATGTGCCGCGAGCTACTTAATTAAAGTAAGAATGTGCCACAGGAGGAACTTGAGTGATGTGGAACTGCCCCGTGGGTCACTTAATGAATCGGGGAAATGTGCCGCGGTCCACTTAATTAAAGTCTGAATGTGCCACGGACCACTTAATTAAAATTGTGATTGTGCCGCGGCCCGCTTAAATGATGTGGAACTGCACCGCGGGTCACTTGAATGATCTGTAAATGAACCGTGGATCAATTCGTTGAAGTGAGAATGTACCGCGAACCACTAAATTAAACTTGGAATGTGCCAGTATTATATATATAATAGTTTATGCCTTTATAATGGTTTGCCACATTTTCAATACTCCCAGTAATGAGAGCTTTTTGAATAGACGTCAGAATCAGCATCACTTTGAGGGTCAGGAAAAGGATGATCCCCATAGAAATCAGTGTTAAAATTGCCGATTTTACTGTAGAAATGCGGAAATTTAGTGTTGAGTTTCCTGCCACATCAATAATTTTAGAAATTGTATAGAATTCTCGATTTTTGAAATATTGAGTTCACTTAGAGATATACGAAGTCCAGGAGATTAAATATGAAGTAATTAGCCGGACCTACTTTCGAGTGGGATATTCATACAATAACATTGATTTCAACTTTTGATTTACATCTTCTCAAGCTCGAAAATGAAAATGTGTCTGTATTGTATTTTAATATTCAACTGCATAAATTCATATAGTTTAGGATGTTTTGAAATTAATTGTGGGCCCCATGAAGTACATCGAAGAAATTCCACAGCTTTAACTAAGCATTTTTGGAAGCTGAAACTGGCAGATGGATCAAAGTGGGCCGGGTATTATGGCTAGTTATCTATAAAGAGATAAAAACTTTCCTTATAGGAAAAGTTGAATAGTTTTTACCTTGAATTTTATTTCCGATTCCCTTTAATTTGGTGCGATTTTATAAATCTCCGAACACGTAAAATTTCAAGAAACTCTCAGAAAAGACACCGACAAGGAATCTCAACTCTCTCTAGACAAAAAGAAAAGTTGTATTTGTTTTGTACTGAAAGGACACACAAATGTGAGGAAAATTTACTCGAAAATTCCAAAGGAAATTGAGAAAAGAAATGGGTATAAAATGGGGTTTTTTTTCCCCCCGGCCATGTATATTTGTCATGTAAATTCAAATGTACACGGGACCATGAGATGGGGTTAATAGCGAATGATCGTATATTTCAGAGAGTGCTGGATATGTTCACGACCAAAGAATGCGTGTATGTGTGTACGGTTACCAGACATCCTCCTTTTTGATGTCATTTCGACGTTTTAGAAAATTCGCCGTACTGTCCTTTTTTTCAGGTTTTTCCGTAATTATTACTATTTTTTTCCTCCGCTTGTCTCTTCATTGACACGAGTATTTGTGCGTGTGTGTTTTTCTCATACATGTTTAATGCTTTGGCCAATCGCCGCCGAAATTCTCAGAATACAAATACAAGGCCACAGCGGGCAAAATGCCCAACGAGGTGGCCGAGAAAAAGACGCCCCTAGCAAATATGGATGCCATATATTTCTAAAATACAGCAGCCTAATTAAAACTCGAATCGCGGGGATCCGGGTTCGAGCCCCACCGTCGTCGCAGTGGTGGTCGGCTGAAGTTGGTTTTCTGTGGTTCCCAACTTCGAGCCGATCTCCCCGTTAAAAAGTCTCTCCACAGAGAGCAACAGTCCTACAAACAGTACAAATGTTCGGTCACTACACATCACTCACTTCACTTCTGAAATATAGATGGCAGCACTAAAACATCATACACAAGACTGTTAGGTACACAAACACTTACACTTCCGGCACAACTCACTAGGTAGTAAATTGCCTATGGCGATAGACCTGAGTTGTGCTCGGTTTAAAAAAAAAAGCCCAATTAAAAACGCAATCATAAAAACTAAACACTGATGCAATATTATATAATTCCCATAAAGAATACTTATGGTTGTGCTATTCTAAGTATAGATAGAGCTTCTCGATTTAAGCCAACATGTTTATTGTATTTCTTTTTAAACGTGTCAATTGTGTTGGACTTTACGACCCCCGAAGGTAAGCTATTCCATTTAATAACAACTGCATTAGAGAAAAATTCCCTGCGATACCACAACCTAGAATTGTCCCTGACCGATACAAAGACTCAAGTTTCAAGCAAGACAGCTGATACTACACTGCTCAAAATAATTAGGGAAGCAAGCAAAAAAGTGAAGAAAACCGTGCGAGACAGCCACGTATTGGCATACAATGGATAGTACACGCGTATCAATGCGCAATACAGAAAAAACGCGTAAAAAAATTTGGAATTAAGCTTTAATTCTTTGAAAATATGGAAAAAACATGAAAAGATGATTTAGGGCAACAATTTGGTTACATGTAAACGATAAAAAGAAGTACTGTTTAGACATGATGCATGAGTTTTAATAGGGCGGGTGGTCTCCTCGAACAGCTAAGACTGCTGCAAACCTGTTTGCCATGGATACGATGAGGTTATCGATCAGACTTTGGGGAATACTGTTCCACTCCTCAAGAAGTGCAATTTGCAAGTCTCGGACAGTAACAGGCGGCCTTGGTCGCGCAGCAATGCGTCGTCCGGATTCAGGTCAGGAGAGCACGCTGGCCATTCCATACGCTGTATTGTTTCAGCTTCAAGCATGTTATCCACCAGACGAGCTCTATGCGGTCGAGCATTATCATCCTGGAAAACAAAGGAATCTCCAATGGCTCCAGCGTAAGGGATGACATGAGGTCGCAGTATCTCGTCTGCATACCTTCGGGCCGTCAAAGTGCCATTCCGAATGATATGCAGGTCCGTACGTCCGCCTATGCTGATTCCACCCCATACCATCCAACCAGCTCGTCTGTATTGTGACCTTTCACGAACGAATGCGGGGTTATTTCGAGTGCCCCTGTCCCTCCATACCAGAACACGTCGGGTGTCACACTCCAGACTGAATCGGGACTCGTCTGTAAACAGCACTTGGCTCCAATCATGTTGCTCCCAATCTCGATGTTCAGCAGCCCATCTTCTTCGGGCCGCACGGTGGCGTGGGGTCAACGGAATGCAGACCATTGCCCTACGTGCACAGAGCCCTCCCTCATGAAGGCGATTACGTACTGTTTGGCTGGACACCCTTCGTCCTGTTGCCAAGAGCAACCGTCTTTGCAGCTGCGTAGCATTCTCTGTTCTGTTTCGACGGGCTGTTAACCGTATATACCGGTCATCAGTTGCTGTAGTGGAGCGTGGCCGACCTTGCCCTGGTCGACGTCTAACATTTCCTGTTTCTTGGAATCGATTCCACAGCCTTGCAACAACACTTCTGGCGACTACAACAGCGTCCGCGACACTACGTTGTGTTTGCCCGGATTCCAGTCTGCCTATAACACGCCATGCCATGGATTCCGGTAAATCACGTTGTTGAGACATCCTCAAGTCACCTTGTCTCAAAAAAAAAAAATACTGCGCAATCGAATTTCACAGTTACGGCAGTAAAACAGACGTTTCTGCAACATCCCGATTTCTGCCCTTATCTCCTTTTTCTGGTTTTTGACGTCATGAACTTTGATTTGTATATGAAGTTTTCTTCTTCCGTTTCCTGCTAGGCTTTAAATTGTGGATGATTCATTTTATGTTACTTATCGGTATACATCTTTGCGTAATTTTGTTAAAACCATGTGCTCCCCTAATTGTTTTGAGCAGTGTATTTCAACCACGGCCCAGCTTGCTCCAGGGTAAAATGAAAAAGACAGTCCGAAAAAAAAGAAGCTTTGGAGGAAAACTAAGAATACTATTATTTGCTCACCAACATCTAATGCCGTGTCTTGAAGGAAGAGGGGGGGGGGGGAATGTTGTTACCTATTCCATTCAGAAACAAAGAAAACGGGATGCAAACAACACTAAAAGCTGATTCACTCGTGGCGCAATCTGTTGGGAAAAATGGGAAAGGTGACGTTAAAAAGGGTGCTCACGCAGGCGTCATCCTTTCTCAATTTTCGAATCTGTTAACAAGAGCTAAGAAAAATTGTTTTTGTGGCCGGTTTTATATTAGTCAGTCTAGTGGCGCTATCTGTTGTCGGAATTGGGAAAAAAATGACGTTACTAAGGGTGCGTGCAGTCGTCCTCCTTTCTCGGTTTTAGAACCTGGTAACCCTACGTATATGCCTGGAGCTGAGGGTATTGTGTGGCCGGAAGTGCCACCATCTACCGATCAAATGAGAAATAAATAAACAAATTTTTTTTGTTATTATGGGTTTGCTGCTCTTTTTTCGGGGCTTTCGGAGTATGCGTTCGGACACATTAAGGCGGACACAGAGGTGATAGCTGTGCCTCTCCCCTTCAGTGAAGGAAAAATGATTATTGTCTTAAGCCTGAGGGTGGAGGTGGATATTCCCCCCCCCCCCGCCGTTAAATATACGCAGCTCGGTGATTGACCAACCACCCCCCCCCCCCCGTTCGAGGAGACTATATCCGCTTATGACCTGGATAGTGACCGAAAATTTCCGAGGATGTTTTCGGGACTAACATTTGCAGTGGTCTACCAATTATTCCGTTGATATTCACAGGGAAACACCGACTAAAATTTTGTAAAGCAAATATTTTATACAGTGGTTTTTTCCCAACCAAGTTCAGATTGCACCTTTGGGCGTGGGGGGGGGGGGGGCAGGTGAATATATAGTACAGTCACCCCCCCCCCGTATTCGCGGGGGTTTACGTTTCCGGGGTGTCCGCGAATAACCGACCAATAATAATTTTTCTTGTATATCTCGTTTATTGAACGGCATGAGAAGAGCAGAGGGTAACGCAGAGGTATAAGGGAATTTAGAAGAGGGTGCAACGATTGTTGGCGATGTTTTCTGAAAGAACATTGTGATTTCTGTTTGCCGTTTCTTCTTCATATCACCAAGTATGTTAGAATATGACGAATGAAAGGTAATTCCAAAATTAATGAAAGAGATAATTTCAATATTAATGAAAGAGATAATTTCAATATTAATGAAAAATAATTTCAGTATTAATGAAAGATAATTTCAATCAAGGCTGATAATTCCAATAAATCGATAATTCCAATCGATGCCAAGGCTTCCTCTACCAATTTTTCTGCATGTGAAGAGCGTACCATAGAGGGACCTATGGTCATGAAAGCAATCTATTGCTGATTTGAACGTGCGAAACCCTTCCACTGTGTTACTCATGGTGAACACTTGTCTTCTACTTCTTTATCTCGATCTTCTTCATCTGGTACGGCTTCAGTTTCAGGAGCCGTCAACTGCATTAATTCCTCCTCGGTCTATACTTCTGAATTGCTATTAATTAGCTGTCCGACTTCCTTTATATCCATATCATTGAACCCTTCTCCACCCATCTGTTTCGTTGACGTGATAATGCCTTTTATAGTCTCGTGCAGTTGGCTCTGTAGAAATGGTTGTGTCCTTTATCGCACATTGTGGCCAAAGGTTAATCCAACCCGAGGTGAGTATTTCTCTCTTGGTAGCTGCTACGGCTGTAGTGATGACAGTAACGTCATTAGCGAGCCATATTCCTAAACATGCACAACTCAAATTTTGTATTAAAAAAAAAACACATGGATGTGACGATTTCTGAGTTTCAAAAGAAAATTCCAATAAAGGGAAAAAAAACCGCGAATATACGGGAAATTTAGATTTCCATAAAACGCGAATATACGGGGGTCGACTGTAAATGAAACCATAGCAGAAGATTAAAGAGCACTATATGAAGAAATTGATGTGTAAAAGAGATCTGATATTGAGAAAATATAGGATAAAATTGTGATTAATTTTGAACACAGTAATGCTACACTGCATAGGAAATCCCCTCAGGGAAAGGGAAATTCCAAGGACCCCCCTCACTGGAGCTGGAAATGAAACTTATTAATAAATATATCAGTTCAATAAGTGGAAAGGCTCTCAATTCTGGTTTTGGAGAGGCCCTGGTGGCAAGACAAGGGGAAGGGGGTGCCACAAAGCGGAAATATGGATGAAAGAAGTCCATACTTGAAAACAAGGTTACGGAACATTGTTATAAGGTTCCAATAACGAGGACAAGATAAGATCTTGGCCGGGCTGCCATTGGCAGACGCGGGGCCCGGCGAGGAATCAATCATGGGAACTTTTTTTCTTTCGGTACAGGTGTGGACCTAGAGCAGTGTTTCTCAGAGCATGCTTCGTGGCGAGCTGGAGGCATTCATTTATGTGCTTATTTTGCTCTTAAGTGGTTCTTCTATATGAGTGGAAATGTCTACTAAACAATTTTGGGAAGCCGCGGATGAACCATGAATTAGGAGAAGGGTGTCGCGAGTGACAAAGGTTCGAGAACCACTGATCGAGAGTGATCGCCTGGCAGAAGGGGAGGGGAGATTTATCGTCTACAAAAAATAATCGTTTACATAATATGGCCCATTTTTACATAATATGGATTTCCTTGGAGAGCTCTATGGAGGGTGTGACCGCCATGTTTCTGAACCTGCATGTGTTGAGGTACGAATATAGAGTTCTGTACGATGTTCATTAAATCCTTATATTATTTAGATTTCCACGAACAGTTTACCATTTCGGCGCAGATAATCATTTCTACTAGTGCACCGCCCAGTGAGTATGACTCCCGGTGCTATGGCACCTATCACATGTCCCTTAGGCCTGTTCAAGGTCTAGATTCCGCGACCTCTCGCCAATTTCCCATGATATCCAGAAGGTCTCATCAAACAAAACTGTGAAAATCCCAGCCAAGCTGTATGCAAATTAATTGGCTCTAATCGCGAAAATCATTTAAAACATTTTTATACACGCATTGTAAACACTGTTGAGCATATTTTAATCGCCAATGTCGCGCCCGATTTGGCGACTTCTAATCCATTTGTAATCCATACAGAGAAACAAATCGAAAAGGGTGACGGACGAAAGGGAGGGAGGGGGGGGGGTGGCAGTTACATTAACCCTTCCATGTCTATTCAGTGCTTAAATAATGTATCATATAAGAGCCGGGGACCTGCAGGCTCCAATTAGACTTAATTGGCGTAGCGGGAGCCAACTAATTGGTTGCGTTACGGCATCCGTAATCCGTTTAAGGAGGAATTATGTCGACAAAATTTAATGTGTATCCTCCAGGATATGCAACACACACACATCGGATACTACGAGGTTCTCGTATCCGGTTTTGGGTTTACTGTATTTTCTGAACTTAAGTCTGAGTCTGACACGGAGGAAAATTTTCCTTGTGTGTGTGTGTGTGTGTATGTCCAAAGAGTGCTCCCGCTGTGTGTGTCCCGGATAATCGAGTTAGGAGTTTACTGTGTGTGCGAGGAGAGAAACTGATGGTCGATTTGAACATTCGGTACAGAGAGAGAGAGAGAGCGAGGATGTAAGACATGTGTGGAACATGAACTCTTTTCCACTCCTACCGCAACCTCCCGGACGGAGATTCTAATCCAGTGACATTTTCTTGGAAATTACGAATTATGGCTCATTTCGCGAGATCGGGAGTCTGAAAATCCAGTCAAACTCGGTTATAACGACATAGAAGATTCCGAGGAGTTTTATCTTTAAAACCGAGGTTGACATTTTCAAGCTTTTTTTTCTATGCGAAAAATATAATTACAAGCATCTTTATGATTATGTACATTTAGGTACTAGCTATAATACCCGGCGCTGCCCGGGTTTTCTTCAATGAGGCTTTTTAGATCACGTGATATCTCCCTCTTTCTTTGAGGAACATGCAAACCGTGTCTAAGTTAACCAATATGGCGACTTCCAGCGCGACTCATAAACGAAACAAATCTAGATTTAAAGAAAAACGTCGAAGTGAATATGTTTTTTTTTCCTTTTTTAAGGGCGCTAAGTATTTCGATTCCTCCTCCCCCCCCCCCCTTTTGAACTTCAAGTTGCTCATTATATGAATTTATGAAGTTGAATATTAAAAGATAATACACGGAGACACTAATTTTCATGTTTGAGAAGATGTAAAAAACAAGTTGAAATCAATGTTATTGCACGAATATCCAACGCAAAAGTAAGGTCCGGGGCTAATTACTTCATATTTAATCTCCTGGGCTTCGTATATCTTTAAGCGAACTCAATATTTCAACAATCGAGAATTCAATACAATTTCTAAAATTATTGATGTGACAGAAAACCCCGTCAAATTTTCGCATTTCTACAGTAAAATCGGCAATTTTAACACTGATTTCTATGAGGATCACCCTTTTCCTGATCCTCAAAGCGATGCTGATGATGATTATGACGTCTATTCAAAAAGCCTCATTACTGGGAGTATTGAAAAAAGTGGCAAACCATTATAATGGCATATACACGTCTGAAACGCATTGCTAGGGAACCACGGTAACCAAAGTAAACGTTCCGAAAGTGATTGTTGAGGCCCAGAAACAATTGTTGCCCGACCGTTTTTTGCCCATTTGGGGCACTTGCCCTGCTCTGACGGAATTTTAAAGTAGCCTATCGTTCAAGTCGGGTCCCATTTGGTATATATGCAAAATTTGGCGACGATCGATCTAAAATTGTAGATTTGTATAGAGAACATACACACACACACAGAAAATCAATTTTATATATATAGATATATATTGCACATACATGTATCCTGTAAGTCCTAATTCAGCCTTTAATCTCATCAGCCATTCGTCGTAGAGAAATATGGTTCAAATTTAAAAAATGCTCAAAATGTGTTCAATAATCACACCGTACCGGGTTTGAGAGCAGTGTGGCACAAAGTAAAAAGTGTGGCAGTACAGTGTGGCACAAAGTAAAAAGCTAAAGTTATGCGCCCCCCCCCCCTCTAAATTAGAAAGTTGCTGGGATCAGTCACTTCTGGGATACAAAAAAAAGGGAGATAAACTAACGGACAAGCTCATTTAAATACAACTACAACGCCACAACAGGCAAACTGTCCAACGAGGTGGCTGATTTAAGAACATCATGGATCCCCGAGCCATTTTTTGGAGGCCCTACCTACTACTGCTACACCACACATGCACCCCGCCCACACAAACCTCCCCCCCCCGCGAAACCCCCAACGAATCGGTACATGCGGGAATGTGCGTGTACGTGTAGTGAAACCTGACGTGAAGTTTTTTGTTTATCTGTAATGCTTGTTATGTGTAGTGCTGCCATCTGCCACCAGTTTTTCTAACCATGAGTGAAGTGTTATGATTGAATGATTTATCGTTGTAGGACTGTTGCTCTCTGCGGCGAGACTTTTTAACGGGGAGATCGGCTCGCACGAGCGCCTTGAAGTTGGGAACCACAGAAAACCAACTTCAGCCGACCACCACTGTGGGGTTCGAACCCGGATCCTCGCATCGCGAGTCCGTCACTATAACCACTCGACCCACACAGCGGCGACTGTGCTTATGCTACTCTTTCCTACATTTTCTTCCATTTTTCTATACAAAAATATCTCAGTGAATATTGCACTTAGAAACATGGAATTCTTTTTGGAAGGAAGAGGGACCGTATAAAAATTTAGGCCTTTTTATTTTGTGCCACACACTCTCAAAAGGGTGATTATTGACCACACTTTGAGCATTTTTTAAAATCCATATCTTTCTCTCTCTCTACGACGAATGGCTGATGAAATAAAGGCCGAATTAGGACTTGCAGGACACTCTGTATGTACAGTAAAACCTCTCTTTTACGGACACCAAATTCGTGGGACAAACGAAATTCGTCCGTAAAAGAGGGGTGCGACCGTTAATCAGGGGTTTGAAATGCATAATTTTATTATAGGGGTCATTCAAGTATTACGTCAGCATCGGGGGGGGGGAGGCTTCGGATTTGCTGTCTTTAGATGACAAGGGGGGGGGGGGGATTTGAAGGTTGCTTACGTCATCAACCACCCCTTTCTGAAGATATGAAATATTCTAAGCTGCTAACGAAATTTTGCAGAAGGGGGGGAGGGGAAGGGGGTCAAAAATGGCTGAAAATCTGCTTACGTAATACTTGAATGGCCCCATACAAGGGAAAATTATTATTCGGCCGTAAAAGTGGGGTGACTGCATTTGAGGGGGTGTCCGTTAAGAGGGTTTTTTAGAGTCCGTTTTACTGTGTTATTTTATATTATTTCATTTTGTTAGCTATGTAAGACATATTTGATTGAAAAAAAAAGGGGGGGGGGACATGTTACCAGACGTCAGCGAAATGGTCAAATATTGGCTTTCGGACCCTGTTCGCACAAAATGTGGTGGTTTCTCACTGTGGAAATTTGTTTTTTAACCTCAGGGAAGTTGCTCCCTGACTTGATGGATTGTGTAAGTTTTGAGTGGTGAATATGAACTTTGGGGGCTTTCATCAGAAGCCAGCACTCAAAGTTGAACTTTCAGGGAGTTTTTAAGATGTCTTCCAGGCGAAGGGCCTCAGGGGAAAAGTGTGATTTATTACATAAAATTTAGCAGTATAATTCGGGAAAAAAATTGTATGCGAAGGTGAATGTACCGTTCATTAATTATCTGGCATTAAGATTTTCTGGCATTTAGGTTTTTAATGTATTTTTCTGTGTCAAAAATGCAAGAAAAACAGCTTGAAAATTCCAAAAAATTAATGCTCGGGTGTGAAATTGTTATAGACAACCCTAACCCTTGGCGAGAAATACAATGCCAATAGAAGTCTGCTGGAATGTATTTCACGGGAGTGGGGAATGAAACATGGCGCGCAAATAGGCGGAATGAATATTTACAGTCATATTCATTGACACATTTTACATCAATTCCCATAACACAATTTATATATAAATGATGCAAATTAATTTAATTCCTGATTCTAGTTCAGTGTTTCTCAAAGTGGGCAATATCGCCCCCTGGTGGGAGATGGAATAGTCGGGGGGGGGGGGCGATAAAAGCTACTGGTTTAACATAGGATCCTATGGGTCCGCTTGAATGGGGGGGGGGGATGGAACAAAAATTTTTGGAAACTACGTTCTAGAGTAAACATTGGGAATTAATGCAAGCTTCGTCGGAAAAAGGCGGAGGGGGGGGGGGCTTTCATAAAAAAAAAGCCCGAAAGGGCAAAATACGGAAACGTTGATCATCATCATGTCAATGAGAAAATCGGAAATTATCTTTGGAAGTGTGTCTCAATCTTTCTGAAACCAAGGACCAATAAAATGTCCGAAACAATTTGACGGACCACTTGTGTCCCGTATTTACGGGGTTATTCCTGTAATTTTCATTGTTCTGATTTTTTTTATACATTTGTGTGTCCCGTTTTTTTCAACGATACTTCTTTGAATCCGTAATATTTACCAAAGTCGTTGTCAATTTCAACGAGTTCCATCCTCAATCTTCTTGGAATTTCAATAATGATTGGTGATTGTGCCTAGTTTTGACAGTGTTTTTGATGGCATTTTGTGATGTCCCGTATATATTTTACGGATTAATATTTAATATCCCAATTTACCGAATTTCATTTTTCTCAATGAATTATGGTCATCAGATAATTTTAGTATTTGTTTTCGTGAAATGAATTTTTGTTTTCACGATTTGTAGCAGCCTATAGTTCCACACTATTCAGCAATTTTAGCAATTTTTAGCAATTTTTTGTTTTCACGATTTGTAGCAGCCTATAGTTCCACACTATTCAGCAATTTTAGCAATTTTTAGCAATTTTTTGTTTTCACGATTTGTAGCAGCCTATAGTTCCACACCATTCAGCAATTTTAGCAATAATTAGCAAATTTCATTTAAGGCAATAAATTTCAATTTATGGCCAATTTCAGTGATATCCCGTGTTTAGGATCGCAATTTCCAGGCATTCACCTCGATGATGTATGGCGAACCTAAGTGTGGAGGTATATTTCATTTGAACCCATATGGATATTACTACTACTACTAACCAGACACGACCCAGGCTCTGTCCCTCTCGGGATATAAGCCTTTTACCCAATCAGGTTGAGTCGCGCTGGGCGGGAATCAGGGGCACCGGGCCAGGGCGCCACCCGGAGAATATCCGGAAGGCACCCCCCCGGCGCCCCCTACCCTCTATCCATGACTACAGTCGCCAACAAGCTCCATGCACGGCCCTCAGGGCATCTAAATAAGCAGCCCCCCTCCGGGCAGCCACCAGGAGGAGCCCACAAGCCCGAGCAACAGCCCGGAGCACCCTCATCCAGATCCCCGGGACCCAACCGCAAAAACCCCTGGATTTTAATGACAGAAAAAATATACAATATATACATATACACAATATGCATCACACAGTCATCTATTTACATGTGACCGATCCGCCCACGCGACAGCTGCCCCTGTAAGGCGCGGAGTCTTTATGTGTTCTGTTCGTTTTCAAAGTCCGAAGACTCCTCCTCTGTGGAAAGTGCCCTGCAGTTTCTTGCTCTTTGCGATCGAGGCGGCTTTCCGTCGGGGATGAATGTTCTCTCGTCTGTTGTTATCCTCTCCATCAATCTTCCAATTTTTTCTTTTCGGTCAGTTCTTTTTAACAACTCGGCTCTCCAAAGGGCCAAGTTTTCTTGTGTAGGCTTCCCGAAGTGAAATTTCTTGGTCAGTGGGCATTCAGTGGCATAGTGCAATGGTGTTCCCACCATTCCACATCTGCAGGCGTCTGTACCCCGAAGGTGGAATCGCTTGAGGTATGCAGGGAATGGCCCATGTTCTGTGAAGAACAAGATCTCTTGACCACCCCGATCTTGGAGCCTCACCCTCGGAAGTACCTGGTGGATCTTTCTCCCTGTTTTATCGTTGCTGTCCCACTGCACCTGCCACTGCCTTAGAAGATGTTGTTTTATCTTTGCCTTCGCCCAAGACCTTGGAAATGGAATATTTCGATTGACTTCTGGTCTTTCTGTTGTTGCTTTCGCAAGAGCATCAGCTTCCTCATTACCCCAGTTCCCCTCGTGGGCTTTAACCCAGGAGAGGGCGATACCGTGGTTATTAATGAGAATCTTCCTGACTGCTCTTGAAGCGTACGTTTTGGACAACGGATTTGTGACTGCATGCAGCGAATATGGATATTACTAACATCAATTACAACTGCTGAATAATTTTATCGTCTGCCTGCGGACCATCTATGCCATCATCGTGGACCACCTCTGGTGATAAATTGATATAAATTGGAGTATGAGTGTTATCAATCGTGCAAAGGGACTGATCACAGTTTCATCGTGAGCATTCTTAAGCGAGTCGCTCACTAGGTTGGTTTCTCAATCACTAGGCTACCTACTCGAGCGTTCAATTGCTCACAAAATCGGTGACTCATGTCGTCTCTTACTTGTGTTCACTATCTCAATAACTATCATTATTGCTCGACTTACTTGCTCACTAACTCACGCGTTCGCTCATTCATTTAACTGTCACTCACTCACTTTCTAACTCTGTCACTCACTCACTTTCTAACTCTGTCGCTCACTCACTTTCTAACTCTTTCACTCGATCACTCAATCTGTCAGTCACTTCCTCTTTCAGTTAGTTGTTCAGTCATTGAATTACTCGATCTCTAGTTGTCTAGAGCGTTTGCAAAGCATGAAATAATCGAAAGAGTTGCCTAGAGCAGAGGTCTTCAACCTTTCTTCTAGTCGCGAGCACTGCCTTTACCCCATCACCAAAAGAAGAGCACTCTTACAGCAAGTTTAACATACGAATGCATAGAATCAGGATGATTTCAATCCTTGAAATGCGATTTTTACAAGGCATTTAATTGAACCGTTGACCAAGTGCTCGCGAGCACTGAATCGGGTACGAGCATCGAGCACTCTGGGTGCTTCAGGGAGCACCGTGGTGCTCGCGAGCAACGGTTTGAAGATGCCTGGCCCAGAGCGTGCAAACGTGTGAATAATCGAAAGAGGGGGGGGGGGCTGACCAAAAGCCAAAGAGCCAAAAGCCACTACCTAGAGAGTGCGAAACTGAGCTAATCGAAAGAGCGACCTATAAAGAGAGAGGCCAGGTCCTAGAGCAGTGGTGAGCAAAATTTTTGAAGTGCGGGCCCCCCCCCCCCACCCCCACAACCAAAAAGTTTTTTTTCGGTGACTCCTCCTACATGGGCTGACCATATGTTCCCCGTGACCCCGATATGGGCTGACCATATATCCCGGTTATCTGGGACATCCCAGTTTTTTTGCCAATAAACGTGCTGTCCTAAAAGCCCGTTTCGGAACGCTTGTTCCGATTTTCATTAGGTGATATCGACCTCCAAAGATATTAAATATTCAATTTTTTTCAATATCATAATAAATATTTACTTTGCTTTTTGATGTACTTAGTGTCCCTTATGCAAGATGAAAGTGTTTTGAGGTGTATTCTCTTTAATTTTCGTATACAGGGTGATTAAGAAGCAATCATCCGATTTCAAACGATTCTGCACTTGAAATCGAACCTTAAAAATTGTTCATGAAACGTAGGCACATTTGCGCCCATATATTCACATATCATTCTATTCTGTGGTTTTTAATTTTTAAGAAATATGTGGTTTTGAAATCGGGGGATTCTCTCCAAGTCACCCTGTAAAAGTACTAACTTGATATCGTCCGCCACATGCCAGAAGCACGAATGTACAAATTTTCCTTTTTTTTTTGCTATCAGCTGTTTGGATGCCTTGTTTTGATATCTACAAGTTGTGCCCTGAAACGTAACACACGTGTGTTTCAATAATGCCCTAGAGGCCGTTCAGGTTTTACGTCATCAAATTTTTAGCCCCTTTTTGACCCCCCCCCTCCCCCCCGTCAGCAAAACTCTGCTATTTGAAGGGTAAGAACTCAAAATTTCTCTCTAAAAAATTCATTGCGACCCACCCTTTTCAGCCATATATGGTAAACCATTGACCCGCGGACCAAATTAGGCCCTGAAGGTTATCTGATATGGCTTGCCCCCTCAAACCCAATTTTGTAAAAATAAACTAAGCGGCACATTTACAGATCGCTTAAATGACCCGCGGCACAATTCCAGAGCATTTAAGTGGCCCGTGCACATTTTCAGATCACTGAAGTAGGCACGTGGCACATTCAAAGATCACTTGAGTAACCCTCGACACAGTTCCAGAACACTTAAACGATGCGTGGCACATTTAGAGATCTCTTGAGTGACATATGGCAAAATTTTAGAGCACTTAAGCGGGCTCCCAGTGCGACTCTACATCAGTCAAGTTACCCGCGGACCATTCCCAGATTACTTAAGTGATCCGTGGCATGATTACGGATCACTTGAGTGATGCGTGGCACAGTTCCAGAGCACTTAACAGGCCCGGAAACATTTCCTGAGCACTCACTTAAAGTATCCGTTAAACATTTAAAGATCGCTGATTTGGCTCTGTAAGGGATTTATCATTATAGGGAGAATGTTAGTTCAGGTGCCCACAAACTAGCGAAAGATTTTTCTCGTTTTTTGGCGCACCGAGTAAGATGCCATCAAGAATATTTCATATTTTCATAAAGGTTGGTTGGTTGATGACGTAAGCATCATCCAACCCTCCCCCCCTTCTCCTTGTCATCAAAAGTCAGCAAATCCGAAACCCCCCCCCCCATCGACGCTGATGTAATACTTGAATGACCCCCATATTGAAACACACGTTACAAAACACACATTTTATTGGAATAACTTCCATAGAGTAGCCATTCACACGAACGCCATTTCCCACGTTTACATTTTTTTTTTGCAATTTTGGCATGACGGAGCCGATAATATTGATTATTGTACAAATAGAATTAGATAAAATTGCGTTGTACAGTATGATACATGGTAAGTGGCTCAGCTGAATAAAGGCATTTTTGACATATTTTTAAATAAAAATGAATTTCTTATTTGGAAATTTTTATTTTGGAGAATCTCTCGCGGCACCCCGCCCCCCTATTTCCCGTGGGGGTCGCGACCCACGGTTCGCACACCACTGACCTACAGAGTGTGTGAGTATGTAATTGACCAAAAGAGTAAGTCAGAGACAGGTGGGAGTAGTGGAGGGAAAGGCTAAAACGGCGCAGGGCGACAAATTGGAGGAATGAGTGGCCAATATAAAATTAGACTAGGATGAGCGAAGGGCGGCAAAATTCGGGTAAGGGGGCCGTTCAAGTATTACGTCATCATCGATGGGGGAGGAAGGAGGGGGTTTCCGATTTGCTGACTTTTGATGACAAGGGAGGAGGGGGGGGGGTTGGATAATGCTTACGTCATCAACGACCCTTTACGAAAATATGAGTTGGATTCAGAAGGGCAGAGCTGATGACGAAATTTTGCTGACAAGGGGGAGGGGGGGGGGTCAAAAATGGCTAAAAATTTGCTTACGTAATACTTGAACGGTCCCTAAGCGCACTGGCGGCGAAACCGTAAAATCCACCTCTGGGGTCTAGAAGAATGCAAAAGTCTTCAGCTGGACTTCTTTTTTTTTCTTTTTACTGGGATAAAAACAACGGATGTCCATCTCCGAAAAGTAAAATCTCGAGTATTTATGGTCACGGGGGTCCCAAAAAAAAAAAGGGAAAAAGGGGACCGGACACCATCAAAAACTGCTCAGAGTAAAGCCGTAGGCACTAGTGGAAAGGTGACAAGGCGCGGGAAATACTGTGTCCATCCTTCTCTATGTCCACCTCTAAAAACGATAACGGGCGCATTAGGGCTCTTTTCTTGAACAAGTTACGCGGACGGACAAAAAAAAAAAAACTAAGAAGAAACATTTTAAGAGTGCACAGGGACAAAGGTCTAAGTTAGGTGGACATTGACCATATATATATATATATATATGTGTGTGTGTGTGCGTACGGGATACAGACCCAGTTCCGGATAAGATGCAATAGCCCTCTGGGACAAGCGCTGTCCACCTTTTAGGGAAAAGCTTCAGTCCATCAATCTTCATGAAGAGGGGCATCCTAACGCGTTTTCCCATTATCTAAACGGGGGGCAAGAAAAGTCTGGACACGGGCCGTTTCTTTATCTTTTTTTTTTTTGGTGACCCTCTTGTCCGTGTGTAATGTCCGTCCGTCCATTGCGCCCGTCCGCATAAAAACGACGTCAAAGGAAAGGATTTTTTATTGGAGGTGATGCTCGTTTTTTCCGTCGAGTGATGTTCGGCCGGTAATGGCTATTTTGGGAGGTGTGTTATTATCGCCATTATTATTATTATTATTATTATTATTGTAGATTTCTTAGAGTGTAATGTTTCAAATGTATGTATATTATGTGTTACGTTGAATGTGATAAATCCGGTTATTTTACAAGTCACCGAAAATTTTAATGTTTTTCATACATTTCACTAAATTTATCACCTTTACCGGCGATTATGCGTAATTACCCAAGCTTCGTTGGTAAACATGATAAATCGTGATAAATTCATCACATTTGCCGCGGTTATTATGCATTCATCGCCTTTCCGTATAGGTGAATATGATAAATCGATGCCATTGCCCTGCTGAGATTTATTATTTAGATCACACATGCTCAACCCATGGCCAGCGGGTAAAATGTGGCCTACGGAGCTATCTGATGTGGCCCATGACCTCAAAATAAATTTCGTAAAATGAACCAAGCGGCACATTTACGGCTGTCCTTGGTGCAGTTCCGCATCACTTATGTTACCCGCGGCAAACTTACGGATCCCTTGAGTAATCCGCTACCCAGTTTCAGAGCAATTAAGCAGGCCCTCGGTGCAGTTCCACATGACTGTTGTTACCTGCGTTTTCGTCCCAGATTACATAAGTGTCTGCGACACGTTTTCACACCAATGAAGTGGCCCGCTCTCTCCTAAAGGTTGAGCATCCTTGATTTAGATGGCAGTACTTGTGAGCCAGTCTTAATCGGATTTAATGAACTCTGATTTAGCAAATTCTTCTGAACATTCCCGAAATAACTCCAATAACTAACTCCTATTTGACGAATTCTGAAATCGGAACTTAATATAACGAGCTCCTATTTAACAAATTTTATGTTCGTACCCCGATATAATGGACTCTCGTTTAAAACATTTCACGACCGTACCCCGATATAAAAACTTCTCTTTAACAAATTTTACGATCGACCTCGAAATAACGAACTTCCATTTACCAAATTCTTCGATTTGACCAATTTGTAATCGTGGAATCGCGATTTTAATCGTTAAATCATAAAATTCATTAAACAGGAATTCGTTGTATCGGGGTCCGAAGGTATTTATCAAACATACTAGGCTCACTTGGGATTTTTTTTTTTTATATTCATCAAATTCACCAATTACACAAGGGTATTATGCATAATCGCCGGGAAAAGAGTGATAATTTTCTTAGGTATTCATCAAAATTTCGACGTTTGGGTGCTATGTAGCCGGTAAAAATGATAAATTTATTGAACTTACAGAGAAGATTGGTGATTATGTGCATAATAACCAATACCTGGCGCATTTACCATAATATATAGTTCATATATCGAGAGAAATTTCACTGAAAAAATGTAATATTTTTGTCAAAATATGTAAATTTTTTTTAAATTTCTAAAAAATCGTGGTGAATAATTTATTTCTATAGGATATTCATGTCGTACATCAATTCAAACCGCTGTTTCGAGGCTATAAAATTATACAAAAGTCGTTTCCGTGCCATGAATATATGTCTAGCCCAAAATACGTTCAACGTCTCACCGCGTGACGGACTTTCTACGAATTTCAAGCGGAGTTTTTTTTTCCTCACAACGATCCCTACTCCAAAGAGAAATTTATTGCATGTGCCACCATGGTGTGGTTCAAAAGCCGTTTAGAAACACGGAAATGTTGGGATATTTTATTACATGCGTTCGTGAACATGGGTTGCAGCACGTAAACACCCCATTAGTGCAAGATTCCCACACCGACTCTCGTACCTTGAAACGCACTAACGCACAAATAAACTCACCTTCTTTGGTAGAATAGTTTTTTCCCGTTCTTAACATGGATCTACATGCGTACAGCCATTAAAAAAAAAATAGGGTTCGTCTCAAATTTCATGCGTACGCACTTCGTCTTCTCTCTTGTCGAGCCGCTATTGCCCCGGGTCCCTTTTTACTACCTTCCGATCTACCGACCATTTTAAATTACAGCACAGTAGTTATGCTAATATAGCATTTGAAAAATGTGGGAATGTTAGAACATCTGTGCCGTCAGGGAATGTGGGCCTATAAAAAAGCTCCCGAAGATATTCATCATTATCCGTATCAGGAGCTTTGATAAGAATAATAAACTGTGATTTTTGATGACGAGGCATTCGCTTAGGTTTAGACTTGGAGGCCAGTGCTCTTTTTAACCGCTAATTTGCGGACCTGTGAATGTCCGTGAGAATTTTCCTCCGATCTGCGTAGCATTTCAACTATGATTTTAGATTTATTAAATATTAAGTCGTTTATATAGAAGGGGTCCGCTCATTATTTCTCCTATTTATTTTCGCCGTTTTCCACTAACTATTCCTCCTAGTTATTTATTTTTTGCTGGTCCGCAAGTTATTTCTTCTATTCATTTACTTTTTTTCCGACCAGCGAATTATATCACCTATTCAGTTATTCTTTGCAGATCGTTAAGTTATTTCTCTTACATATTCATTTTTTTTGCCGGTCCGCAAATTATTTCTCATATTTATTCATTTTTTCCCGGTCCGCAAATTATTTCTCTTATTTATTCATTTTTTGCCGGTCCGCAAATTATTTCTCTTATTTATTCATTTTTTGCCGGTCCGCAAATTATTTCTCATATTTATTCATTTTTTGCCGGTCCGCAAATTATTTCTCTTATTTATTCAATTTTTTCCCGGTCCGCAATTTATTTCTCTTATTTATTCATTTTTTTGCCGGTCCACAAATTATTTCTCTTATTTATTCAATTTTTTCCCGGTCCGCAATTTATTTCTCTTATTTATTCATTTTTTGCCGGTCCGCAAATTATTTCTCATATTTATTCATTTTTTCCCGGTCCGCAAATTATTTCTCTTATTTATTCATTTTTTGCCGGTCCGCAAATTATTTCTCATATTTATTCATTTTTTCCCGGTCCGCAAATTATTTCTCTTATTTATTCATTTTTTGCCGGTCCGCAAATTATTTCTCTTATTTATTCATTTTTTGCCGGTCCACAAATTATTTCTCTTATTTATTCAATTTTTTCCCGGTCCGCAATTTATTTCTCTTATTTATTCATTTTTTTGCCGGTCCGCAAATTATTTCTCTTATTTATTCATTTTTTACTCGTTCACAAATTACTTATTTTATTTATTAATTTTTTTTCGTCGGTCCAGAAATTTCACCCATTGTCGCCGGTTCGTGAAATTGTTTAACTGCTTTTACCGGTCCGCAGCTATAAAATAAGTTGAACTCTGTTTTAGAACGAACATTACATTGGAAAAAATGGCCTGCTTTTTTCAACCCTTTAAGCACAGCGCAGCAGAAATCCCCGCACCTCCTTCAAAAAGCCATATCTTTATTTAATGAAGTAGGCATTCTTTCGATTTTCAAACTAAGGTGTATAAAGCAAAAGTGTCCCACATTAAGAAATTAAGTCAACAGAATACCTGGGCTTGGGGGGGGGGGGGGGGGCATTCAAGTATTTCGTAAGCAGATTTTCAGCCATTTTTGACCCCCCCCCCCCCCCCGCCAGCAAAATTTCGTCAGCAGCGTAGAATATTTCATATCTTCAAAAAGGGGTGGTTGATGACGTAAGCAACCTTCAAACCCCCCTCCCCCCCCCTTGTCATCAAAATTCTGCAAATCCGAACCCTCCCCCCCCCTCGATGGTGACGTAATACTTGAGTGACCCCTTGTCAAAATAAGATGCTTTTAAGGAGGCAAGATATCTTGTCGATGCCGAGGCAAAGATGGTGGTTTGATTTTTTTCGTAGTTCAAAATGTGAAGAGTTAAAATTTTCTCAAATGGAAGATTTTTGGACTAGCAGCAAAGAAGGCAGAACCAAAATCTATCTTCTATATATATAAAATTGATTTTCTGTGTGTGTGTCTGTGTGTGTGTGTGTATGTTCTCTATACAAATCTACAATTTTAGATCGATCGTCGCCAAATTTTGCATATATACCAAATGAGACCCGACTTGAACGATAGGCTACTTTAAAATTTCGTCAGCCCAGGGCAAATGCCCAAACGGGCAAAAAACTGTCCGGCAACAATGGTTTTTGGGCCTCAACAATCACTTTCCGAACGTTTACTTTGGTTACCGCGGTTCCTTAGCAATGCGTTTCAGACGTGTATATGCCTTTACAACGGTTTGTCACTTCTTTAATCCTGTTAGTATATGTATGATAGTTTATGCCTTTATAATGGTTTGCCACATTTTCAATATACTCTCAGTAATGAGGCTTTTTGAATAGACGTCATAATCATCATCAGCATCGCTTTGAGAGTCAGGAAAAGGGTGATCCTCATAGAAATCAGTGCTAAAATTGTCGATTTTACTGTAGAAATGCGGAAAATAGTGGGATTTTCCGCCCCATCAATAATTTTAAAAATTGTATTGAATTCTCGATTTTTGAAATATTCAGTTCGCTTAGAGATATACGAAGCCCAGGAGATTAAATATGAAGTAATTAGCCGGACCTATACTTTTGAGTTGGATATTCGAGCAATATCATTGATTTCATTTATATCTTCTCAAGTATGAAAATTAATGTCTCCATATTGTCTCTTTTGATATTTATTTGCATAAATTCATGTGGGTTAGGATATTTCAAAATTAGTTATGAGCCCGTGAAAAGTGCATCGAAAAAATTCCACAGCTTTAACTAAGGATTTTTGGAAGCTGGAACAGACAGATGGATAACTTGAAGTTCAGGGAGGGGGTGGGGGGCGGGATCGAAATACCTAGCGCCCCTTAAAAAAAAAAAAATTATACTCATTTCTACGTTTCTGTGTAAATCTAGATTTGTTTATTTCATGAATCGCGTAGGTCGCCATATTGGTTAACTTGGACACGGTTTGTATGTCCCTCAAGAAAAAGAGAGGGAGATATCACGTGATCCAAAAAAGCCTCATTGAAGAAAACCCGGGCAGCGCCGGGTATTATAGCTAGTAATAATAATAACCATAAAGGAAAAGTGTCCCATTAAGAAATTAAGTCAACAGAATACCTGGGCTTGTCAAAATAAGGGGCTTTTAAGGAGGCAAGATATTTTGTCGATGCCGCTTAAAGGGTTGATGAAAATCAGGTGACCTCGTTAGTGATGGCTTTTTCAATTCAAGGGTGGCGGTTCGATTTCTTTAGGTAGTTCTAAATGTGAAGAGTTAAAATTTTCTCAAATGGAAGTTTTTTGGACTAGCAGCAAAGAAGGCAGAACCAAAATAAATAAATAAATAAATAATAAATAAATAATAAATAAATAAATTTAGAAAAAACCCCCAAGTCTTGAAAGTAAGCATTTCGCTGAATTTTTGTACGGAGATGAAATTTATTTTGTTTGCAATATTACTGCAAGGATCGAACTTTTTTCTAGGTAAGACTATTGCGCTTTGGAGAAAATATAAAATATTATAAGATATAATAAATAGATAATAAACAAAGTTATAGATTTTGTAATTTTCCGAATCATCGACCTCCCATGTGTCGCAGATCTGGAGGAACAATTGAGTGCTTGGCATAACGTATCGCAGGATGAGATTAGGAGCTTCCGTCTCTCCTTGCAAAGACGTATACAAGCATGCATTGCCAATAGGGGAGATTTCCACTAATTATACTGATTTCAACATTCCATATTCAATTGCTAGCCATTGACGAGTCTCTATGGTCTTCAATTTCCAATCACTTCATTATCTGTGTATGGACTTGACGCGTATTCAATTTTAATAAAAGCTAGAGTCACTGCTTTAATGGCGTTTCGTTTTCCTGCAGAAGAGTGTAATAACGCAAAAACAAAAAAAGATAAAAATTTTCTCATCCAAGCTCATGAACTAGCTCAAATCTATCCAAGGAACCCCATCGAACGGGATCCGTAGACACAGCTGGTTAAGAACTTCTATCCTAGACCGAACTTTCCGGATTTAAAACTTCGTGAGAATATCGAGCTATTGGTTCACGTAACCATATATATAAAATTGATTTTTTTGTCTGTGTGTGTATGTTCTCTATGCAAATCAACAATTTTAGATCTATCGTTCACCAAATTTTGCATATATACCAAATAGGACCCGACTTGAACGATAGGCTGCTTTAAAATTTCGTCAGAGCAGGGCAAATGCCGTAAATGAGCAAAAAACTGTCGGGCAACAATGGTTTTTGGGCCTCAAAAATCACTTTCTGAACGTTTCCTTTAGTTACCGTGGTTCTCTAGCAATGCGTTTCAGACGTGTATATGCCTTTACAACGGTTTGTCACTTCTTTAACGCTGTCAGTATATGTACAATAGTTTATGCCTTTTTGTAATGGTTTGTCACTTTTTCAATCTTCCCAATAATGAGAGCTTTTTGAATAGACGCCATCATCAGCATCACTTTGAGGGCAAGGCAGAGGATTATCCCCATAGAAATAAGTGTTAAAATTGCCGATTTTACTGTAGAAATGCGGAAATTTAGTTGGGTTTTCCGCCACATCAATAATTTTAAAAATTGTATTGAACTCTCGATTTTTGAAATATTGAGTTCGCTTAGAAATATACGAAGCCCAGGAGATTAAATATGAAGTAATTAGCTGGACCTACTTTTGAGTTGGACATTCATGCAATAACATTGATTTCAACTTTTTATTTATATCTTCTCAAGCATGAAAATTAATGTTTCCGTATTGTCTTTTAATTCATTCATTTCTACGTTTCTTCAAATCTAGACTTGTTTCTTTCATGAGTCGCGCAGGAACTCCTCATATTTGGTTACCTTAGACACGGTTTGTATGTCCCTCAGAGATGGATATCACGTGATCCAAAAAGCCTCATTGAAGAAAACCCGAGCAGCACCGGGTATAGCTCATTATAATTATAGCTCATTATAGCTCATTAATAATCATGATAATCTTCATTGACGTCATATTTCTACAAGTTTTAAATAGCCCTAAAATATAGTTTTTGATCAACCATATTCAACACCCCATGTAAATATTCAAAATACCAACGCGCAACAACGTATGTGGTAGTATAAAGGCTGTATAACTGCTTCACGATTACCAGATGACATCACAAGTGTGGGCTAGTAGTTCTTTATACTGCACTTTAAACGTAAATTGATAACATTCAGTTGGATGTTTCGCCCCTAAAAACTTTTTTCTTCATTGCACTTTTGTGTAACTTTTTGTGCACTTTTGTGTTTAAAACAATGCTTTTTACAAAACGTTTTTTTAGCAAATGTGTGAAACAAATTATGGCTTTCTTTGCGGTAAAATAAATAAATCTGTATGCGCCGGAGGTAAAGGGAACCATTTTTAGAAAAGGTAAATTTTACGAGAGTCGTTTAAAGATTTTTTGGTATGTCTCTGAGACAGAGCTCGCTTGTGTTTTATAAAATGAATGTCTGTTATTTAATTGAAATATAGGACAAAAGGCCGAAGCACGCTACACAGAATAGTGTGTAGCGGTTTTTGGTGTCCTATATCTATGCGTGATGTAACGAATATAATGCAAATTAATAGAGTTATGGTTATTGTAACTACATAAAAAACGCCCTGAACCTCCGGCATACAGAAATATTCATTATGTATCAATATTATTCAATATATTAGAATTAGTATTTTCTTATTTTTATGGTAATCGTATGGTGCTGACGAAACTTTCAACACTGGGTTAATTAATTCATCGTACTAAACAATTTTCTTTGAAAAAAATTGTTTTTTGTTAGGTTTTAATGAGAACTAAAATGACCTACCAAAAAATTTGCATCATAATTACAGTGAAACCTGGCTCCAACAATGCTCGATATAACGATAAATCCCTCTGCAACGATATTATTCGAAACGTTGTTTTTGGAAATGTCTGTAGTCTAATTTCAAACTTCTCTCGATAGAACGATATCGTTTACTAGGATAAACCTCTCTACAACGATATTGTTTATAGATTTTGAGACCAGCGCAGGACTACGATATTTTTTTTATATTTCACTCAAAATCATTTTCAATATATATTTTTAAATTCTTAGCCTGTTTTTGTTCTTTCGAGTTATTTCTCATTTTGGCATTTTGCACCATCTACCCTGAGAAAGTGTCAGTGAAGTTGCCGTGAAGGTTTTTTCTGTGCAGAACACAAAAGCGCTAAACTACCTCGCAATGTAGAACAGTGATTCCCAACGTAGGGGGTTAACGCCCCCTTCCCTGGGGGCGATGGAATGTTCCTGGGGGGGGGGCGGTGGTAGAAGCTACGGGTATAACATAGGATCCTATGGGTTAGATTGCGTTGGGGGAGGGGGGCGATGGGACAAAAAAGGTTGAGAAACTATGGTGTAAAACAACTAATACAATTTTATTCATCAACTTATCGGAGTTACAATTTTCTCTGTGAATGAACACTCGCAAATGCATTTTATGCTGGTGATAACAACGCCAATTCAGAAGAGATGCAAGCAACAGCATGAATTTTCCGGTGCCTGATGATAATACTACCTCTCGATGTAACGGTAACTTCTCTACAACAATATTATTTTTCGGTCCACCTGAGTATCGTTATATCGAGGTTTCACTGTATTTAATTTTTTTTCACAATGTGATAGTGAAAGGGTTAAAAATCATTCAATGAACCCACCGGAATCCTCACCTTCAATTCTCACGTCCAGAATGCGATTTTTCCATATCAACCTGTGCAGCCTCGCGACAACGATCACGTCAAGCTAAACACCTCTAACGAAGTTGATTAACGCAGCTACACCTACAGCTAGGGGCGGGGGATGGATCAGAATGGATTCTTGTTGCCACCGCCGCATTCGGGAGAATAACAGCAGAAGCAGGCAGTGATGACGCTGATGGTACTCTTTGGAATAACATCACTGCATCGGTGAATTTCGATAATGACAGTTTTACGTGGGAAGGTGACGCCGCTTTTCCTTTGCTTGCCTGGCGCCAATACCTACCAACTGGGAACCAACCAACATCCGAGCGGCAACCAGCCTTTACAGCCAACCTAAGAGACAGAGCGAGAGAGGGAGAGGTTGGGAGAAAATTGCATTTTGCATCATAAATGATAGAGTGAGCGGACGCGGAAAACAGCATCCTCATCTAATTTGCATAATAATTAACTCGAAGCGCGCGTGAGAAAGAGAGAGAGAGAGAGAGCCCCTTCTCGTCTCTAGCATAGAGATATGCGATAGCGAGTGATGAACTCGGAGGGGTAGATGGAAGTGGATGAGCATCTAGTGATGAAGGTACCATCCAGTAAGTAGATGCATACACTCTATTGAATTTGATACTTTTCAACCTCCTTCGCCCAAACTCCCTTATTTCCGGTCCATCCAAACTCTCTCTTTTAACCAAATCAAATATCTTTGGGCGAGAGCGTGTACCTAAGCATCCTAAGTATATCGCCAGAGAACAATGCACCTCTCGGATATACGTTTCTGGATAATGCGCAGGGCTGTGAGTGTGTTTTTTTTACCATGTGTCTCGCTCTCTCTCTCTCTCTCTCATCTATTATCATGTACAATGTCTTAAATAAAGGCCATGGACCCCCCCTGCTCATGGAATTAAGTTTAATGGGCGTAGAAGAAACTTTGCATGTATCGTCGTCGTCTATGTTTATTGATAGGGCGTCTCTCCTATCATGGGTATTGTATCCCAGCACTTAACACACTCATTTGGTACTAGAGGGTCGAGCGCAAGGAGGGTCCCAACCTTTCGGAGAGTTCGGGACCGTTCCATTGATTTGAGAAGGTGCCGCGAGCCATTTCATTGATTTGAGAATGTGCCGCGAGCCGCTTCATTGATTTGAGAATGTGCCGCGAGCCATTTATGTGATCTAAAACAGCGCAACGGATCCCTCAACCCTTTAAGCGGCATTGGCGAGATATCTCGTCTTCATAAAAGACTCTTATTTTATCGTTGATAAGCCCAGGTATTTTGTAAAGTTGATTTATCTCAATGGAAAACTTTTCCCTATACCCCCCCTTAGTTTGCAACTACTAAAAAGCCTACTTCGTTAAAAATGATATAGCATTTCGAAGGGAGATTTAGTGATTTCTACTTGCCGCTTAAAGGGTTAAGTGATCTGTAAATGTGCGCGGGTCACTTGAGTGATTTGAAAATGTGCTGTGGGCCGTTTGAGTGATTTGTAAATGTGTCACGGGCCACTTTAAGTGATCTGGGAATATGTCACGAGCTACTTAAATGAAAAGGTGCCGTTTAGTTCATTTTTACAAAATTAGGTTTGAGGTCGCGCGCCACATCAGATGACTCCGAGGGCCATATGTGGCCCGCGAGACATGGGTTGAGCATGTGTGGTGTAAAGTGTAGGAACACGATACCATTACCCACAAGTAATTGCTAATTGGAATAATCTGCCTAGATGGCTAAATATAACATCGATCTATATTGATTATAACGTGAGTCAACCTACATTTCGTTTCGATAATCAAAACTATACAATAATCAACTATATTGATCATTACGCAAGTCTCCAACTGGGAAAAAAGAATGATATTTCAATCCGTCTATTCCCAAGTTACAACAGTATTTAATGACTAACAGGTTTACTACGAACTGGGAGGCCATACATAATCAACGCCTCAAACAAGCCAATATCATTGATTTACCAAAGAGACCACCACCACACCAGTATCAATTTATATATTTGCTTGATGGTGATTTTACACGCGTCATTTATGGTCGTGAATGAAACGTTGAAGTGGATCGAGACCATCAATGATAACGCACAGATAAGCAACAAAATATAAAGAGATGCTGTCTCTAAGGTTAAGTCAACTTAACCCCCAGTAATGAGCGAGTCCGGAGGGCTCATAATCTGCGACTTATCCCCCAAGAGCCCGACCTGCCTTACGCACGCTTATCCTAATACGGGGCTCCGGAATCTGAGGACAGGAAAAGTTCTGATGGATATATACTTGTCTCTATTCGGATATATAAGGGGGAAAAAATAAATGCGAGACATTTATTTTTCCTGTTGCCGCCGTTTTTAGAAACGTTTGATCCATTTGGCTTAGTTTCTGGTCCGTCAGCATTCAAATGTGACTTTTTTCTGGGTCTATTCCAATTACATACGGTACAACTCCTCTTTTGCGGACATTCGTATGACAAAAAAAAAATTGTCCGTAAAAGAGGGGTGACCGTATTAGAGGGGGGGCGGGGGCTTCGTGTTTAAATTGCATCATACGGTAGTGCCAAGGGTAGTATATGGCACTTTCGTGTACATTTGGTAAACTTTTTGGTGAGAATCACGATGGGCCGTATTAATAATTATCCCAATTTCCCGTATTTTTCCCGATCAAATACGGTAACAATAATCATAAAGAAACAAAAAATTCATGCATAGTATTTAATTGCTCTGTGATTATATTTTCCGTCAAAAAAAAAGGTCTTGAAACTTCTTGTAACGACAACTTGGTTGTAACAAAAAAAAAAACAAATTTCGTGGAATCTTCGATGTTGTTATAACCGAGTTTGACTGTATATAAGTTAACTATATTTTACTGGGACATTCCTGTAATTTACCCGATTTCCCGTATTTTTATCGATCAAATATGGTCAACGTAATCACAAAGAAGTAAAAACTTCGAGCACGGTCCAGTCGAAATTGGTTGATTCGAAGCTCGAGGGGACAATTAAAAAGTTCGAATTATCTAATTCATCAATATAGGAATACTACACTTTCACAAAAATTAATAATTATGAAAATTTGTTGACTAATATAATTTACTCTATGGCCAGTTTTCTCGTGGTAGCAACTAGTGTTTGTATAAAATGTAAAACGATCACGAAAACTACAACTATTGTCAATTATAAATTTGTAATTTTTTCATTTGTTTTCTTTTAGATGCTCTCATCGCACAAGATCATCAAATTTATTAGAGAATGAATGATGCGATTTTTTCAAGCTTCTACAGCCTTGTCTTTGCTGACATATCCGTAGTCTCCACAAGCGTTAGAAGAAGGACCTCTGTTACTTTCTTAGACATGATTTCGACATCTTCATCATGAAATTCAATGGGAATTTGTTGTATACTTCTTTACCAATGTCCGCATCCCCAGAGGAGCTTTTATGTTTCCCGCCTGCTGGGCTACATCAGTTTTAACGCTCTTTTTCCAATGCTGGTCAAATTTTCTTGACAATTCATTCTTCAATTTTTGCCATGGGCCATAGCCTGTTCAGCCCACGTCCTTGTAAATACGCCTCTGTCTCTGAGTTGGCATTTTTGTCACTCACATGCTTGCGTATTCTTTTGGTCACTCCAACGCTCAAGCACTCTTTAAGTCACAGGTTTGGTTCATTCAAATATTTGTACCTTTTGGGCAATCGTATTATTGTATACTCATCTAGTCACGTCACTCCAATGCTCACGCCCTCTCTAGGTTACTCGTTTGGTCATTCACACACTAGTTCATTCTTTTAGTCATTTAAAAGTTATACACTCTTTTTAATCACTCCCATGCTCAAACACTTTCTAGGTCACGTTTTGGGTCACCTTCCCCAATGCTCACACACGCTCCAGGCCACTATTTTCATCACTCTCATGCTCACACACTCTCTAGGTCACTCACTGACTTCGTCCCTTGCTCTCTGGGTCACTGTTCTGGTCACTCACTCTCGTCACTCTCATGCTGCCACACTCTTTAAGTCACTCAATGACCTGATCCGTTGCCCGCTAGGTCACTATTTCAGTCATTTACGTACTTCTGCACGCTTGCGCGCGCGCACACGCGCACGCAAGCGTGTGAAAAAGTTTTCACACAAATACAAATTTTGATGTTCCACTAATTTTCAAAATTTGTCACCACTCATTCTTAAAATTTGTCACAACGCTGGTCTTGCCCACCTGGGCAAAGACCCACCTCCGTAAATATGCCACTGACATCCACTTGTTTGCGCAATTTTTTCTCCAGGGGTGGAAAACAAAATCGTTGGGAAATGGTAGGAAAAATGTCAATTAGCTGCATTTGATGTTCCAAAAGAAAACGAACAATAATGCTAGAGAGAGACGGGAATCTCCAACAGAGTTTAACAGACAAGTGACTGGGATTTCAGCATCCCAGCTTTTAAAGATTGCCACACACAAAAACTTTCATATTTCCCGAATTAAGTAACATTTGCATCTGCAGGCACTCGCAGATGCTGATGAACTCATCCAATGGCTGGTAAAACATTTGCTGCAGCAAGAAGGAAAAAAAAAAGTGTGTGAAAACTAGCAACGAAATAATTGCTTCTTAGAGCCAAAACAAAAAGTTCAGATTTTGTTGATTGTATCATTAACAGAATGAGGAAAAAATAAGTAAAGAACAGAATGAAGAAAAGAAGTAAAGCACAGAATGAAGAAAAGAAGTAAAGCACAGAATGAAGAAAAAGAAGTAAACCACAGAATGAAGAAAAATTAATAAAGCACAGAATGAAGAAAAGAAGTAAAGAACAGAATGAAGAAAAAGAAGTAAACCACAGAATGAAGAAAAGAAGTAAAGCACAGAATGAAGAAAAGAAGTAAAGCACAGAATGAAGAAAAGAAGTAAAGCACAGAATGAAGAAAAGAAGTAAAGCACAGAATGAAGAAAAGAAGTAAAGCACAGAATGAAGAAAAATTAATAAAGCACAGAATGAAGAAAAGAAGTAAAGCACAGAATGAAGAAAAGAAGTAAACCACAGAATGAAGAAAAGAAGCAAAGCACAGAATGAAGAAAAGAAGTAAAGCACAGAATGAAGAAAAGAAGTAAAGCACAGAATGAAGAAAAGAAGTAAAGCACAGAATGAAGAAAAATTAATAAAGCACAGAATGAAGAAAAAGAAATGTCACGGAATTAAAAGAAATCACTGAAAGTTAGCCATTTATTCTGAGAAAAGAGCAAATGACACTTCTGAATTAAACTTCGAACTCTTCAAAACGAATTCCTAAAATTCCAATTATCCAAAAATTTGCATCAACCAAGTCCGCCTGCATTTGATTGCCTCTGATTACAATTTGTTTCGTCAAAGAATGTCTCGAAAACGCCACCTTTGTTAGTAATGACGCCTCGGTTATAACATCAAAATTTCGTGGAGTCTGCAGTGTCGTTACAACCGAGTTCTAGAGCGTCTCAGAAAAATTCGAGAACTTTGTTGTCCTTGAAAAGTGTAAAAGAATAATATATAAAGTAGATAATCTTTTAGCTTTCCGTTGGAAGTTCCTGTCCCCTCGGAAAATTCCCGTTCCGCTCCTGATGAATGGCTCGGGATCAGATACTCTTCTTATCCTGAATTTCTCTCTCTCTCCTGTTGCCTTTTCACCCACTTACCTTTTTTCCCCCTTCTTAAGGGCAGAGGGAAGAGAGAGAACTATTTACATATTATCATAGCTTTATCTGTAGTTTGTGCCCGTCTTTCTCTCTCCAATGGCGCAAGTTGATGGTCCTTAAAGAAAGGAAAGGTTCGTATAAGAGAGTGTGCGTGTGTGTATAAAACTCAAACAAAACATTTGAAATTTCTTTTTACTTTATTTTGACGGTAGGATTTAGGGTTTGACGTTGAGGAAAAATTTTCCCAGATATTCTCCAGGCTCTCCAATGGCGTGTGTGTGTGTGTGTTAAGAGGTTGGAGTGGGGATCGAGCTCCGCCTGGAAGACGTTTTCTCTGTATATGTGGCTTTTGAAAGAGTTATGAGTATCGTTCGGAGAGGATCATCGCCCCATCGGTACTGTTTTGAAGGATCCTTTGTCTCTCTCAAATTGGCCATGAGTATGGCCTGGAGAAGTCAGTGGTGGAGAGACAAAACCCCCTCCCCCCCCTTGAAGAAATCATCTTGGTTTCATGCCTGGGTTATGCAGAAATTGGATTTGGATTTCTGAGATGGAAGACTTTCCAATGATTCATCGTGGGTGATTTTTTTTTGTTTGTGTGTTGGTCCTAGACTTATCCAGCCTCATCTTTCGATTTTATGACTAGCTCTCAGTGGCGTATTTACAGGGAGGCTTAGCGTGCTATAGCCCAGGAAGGCAAGCTCAGAGGGGTGGCAAATTTGAGGAATGAGTGGCCGAGTAAATTAGTGGAAGGGAAGAAGATTGGCGAAATTTGTATAACCCCCGATAAATCCGCCTCTGCCCAGGGAGATAGATGACTAGCTCTCTGGGTAGAGTGTGAGGAGACAATGGCCTCCACAAGGGCGGGGCTTACAAAGCTCTAGCCCTGAGGTCCGGGAAATTTCTCATCATTTTTGTGGCTTTCTCACACTATAAATTAACTACAGAAGGGCCCGTGAAAAGTTTGACCGGGAGCCACGCAAAATATCCCAGTCTAGGGACCCTGCTTTAGGATGTGGGGGAACAATGTCCATTTGATCATTTTTATCGCATCACGGTCATTTTCTGCACACGAGGGCTAATTAGACCGGGATCTACAGTTTATCGCCGATTCCGAGAACGGCAGCCTTTTTTATACCTCACCGAGAGGTTGGTGCGCTAACCCCTCGATGGGGGGGGGGGGGGACTCCCTGCGGTAGCATTCTTTTTCTGTGATCGTGCGGCCGTACCTGTTGTAACACTGTGTCAGGAAAGTTTCTGACAAGGATGAACCAGGGTGAACAAGGGTGACATGATACTATAGGGTTGAATGCGGTTTCCGAAAACATTATTCGTACAAAGGCGGATATATTTTTGGTGCAGGTAAAATGCTTCGTTGAAATTTTCGTCGATAGAGGACGCTTTTCGGAACCAAATCCACGTAATTTTGGACCAAACCTTTCTTCAATCTCTGCTGTGTCTGAAACGTTTATAACGCTTCGGCGATTTGTGGCTGAGGTAAAACAGCTTAACCAAAAGTGCTTTACCCACCAATGGTGAAAATCACAGAGAAAATCTCACTTGTGAGCGCCACTAACGGGAAAATTCAGAACTGAGCCGTTAATCGAACACCCTGCATTTTATGGAACATTGACTTGCACATTTCCAGTTATTTGCTCTCTTGCAGTGGCCTCTATTTACGAAAATTTGTAGTAAATTCTTTTCCTATACCGAAAAAAAAAAATCCCCCTTCGTAAGGATGCGAGTAAGTTAAGCCCTATTCAAATATACAAATTCCTTCAACTTTTATGATTTTCTTAAACTATTTACGAATTTATGGGGCATTCTGTGTATATCGAATGCGTTTTTTCCGTTACTTCATGACCCTTCAACAAGAAATAGGCTTTTTTAATTATAAATTTTCGAGAAAATCAATAAATTAACAATCTTGTCCTATAGGGGTTCGATGAAAATCCTATCCGGAGTGTTCACCAAATGTCTTGTTATGAGTGAATTTCTTAAAAGTCCTTTCTATCTGTTTTGAGTGAGTTCACCAAAGTCTCATGAGTTTGCAAAACATCCAATGCTGCGGCTCACCTGAACTTTTGTTCTCGGATGCACTAAAAGCTGATTGTGATCTCATAAAAGTCGAAACCACAAAATGATCTTCGAAGGAATTTAGTGTACTGTACTGAATTAATTTTATGCTTTTTCCGATGCCGACTTCTCAGAAATACTGTTTATAAAAATCATGGTTCAGGGGGAGGGTGGCAAAAAAATGACTGGATCCCAGTTCACCAAAATCCGTACGTCACCCCCTGTAACCAGTGGCACGTAACAGATAGATTTACAACCGGATTGTAAGTCGATTTATACGACCCATCTCAGGAGCCCCTGCGACACCCATATTAAAAACCCCTGCTTTAAATGTTTGCTGCAGACGCAAGTTTTTTTGAAAATTTTAAACAATGACAATAACTTTATTGATTATCTTCGAAAAAATGATCAGATTGTTTTCAACAAAATTGAACCCTCCCGACTATAAATTTTTTGTCCCATCCGCTTATTACATCGGATATAGAGGACCAATTTCCCGATCCCACACAGTGACGCCCCCGTTATAGTGAACTCTAAGTTCATTATAACAGGGGCGTCACTGTATAATTTCCCAGTTCATAATCAGATGAAACCTGGAGAAACTAAAATAAAATAACAATGATACCGTGGCGCCCCCCGTGAACAATATAAAGAATCATCTGGAGCTTACTCATCCTTTTTTCAATAGAAAAAAAAAATTCATTTAGAGTATATATATATATATTATCATCGTTTTATATATATATATATATATTCTCTCCCGTTCACCTTCATCATGTCTCTTCCCCATTTTCTCTTTCAAAACTTGTCCACTTTTTTTTCACAGAACCTATCAGTGGAAAGTTCCCTCTTCCCTGTCCCGGAAGCAATCGAAGAAATGGAATTGAAAAATAGAGAGAGAGAGCAGGAGAAAAGGTCCCGGATTTTTGCATATGAATAAAGAGTTTCGGTATAAAATAGCTTATGCGATGCGAGAGAAACAACTCGAGCTTAATGTTGGAAGTGAGAGGTGCATCTCTGAAGTATGGGGGTGCTTGCTTCCCTCATCAAATCCACGTCGCTCTGGCACTCCATCCACTACCAACATGTTAACCCCTCTGTGACAGATTACCTTAACCTTTCAAACTCCACGCTTTATATCGTCGGGAAACGGCACCGTTAATACACGGATGTGGTACTGTTTGGCGATTTTTTGGTTTGCAACCTCTCCACGCCGTTCGATTGTTATCGCCAATACGCTATTAGAGACCGCCAATGTAGATGGACGGTTCAAACGAAATCACGCTTCCTCGCGCATTTAATGTATTCACATTGATTGTTAGGGTTTTTGGGGGGTGAAGTGACAGACTTCGCGAAACAGCCTGTTTAACCCTAGGGTCAAATGATATTTGTTCGGTAGGAAAGAAACTCCATATTGATGAGATTTACGGAAATTTGAAACTAGTTGGAGGTGGAGGGAGGCAAAAAAAAAATTGATTCAAAATGGGGAGATGCAGATTGTCATGCAAATAAATTTGATATTCTCTGACGCCTGTCAATGTTCGACGCTACCCACTACTGAGTTTTTAGCCTCGGAACCCATTACACCTAGAAAGTCATGAATAAACAAATATTCACTTATTTTGATAATCAATAGGTGCTGAACTTCGCGTATATCTTGAAGGAGATCTTAGGAAGGTCACCCACACTCACGGTGATACGACCGTTCATGAGGTTTAACATAACCTTTGACTGCTCTGTTTTGATTACTGCCGATGCTGCGTTCACATTATGAGAATCAATCTTATGGAGGGAAGAGGACCTCGTTAAACCCAAGATCAGTCTCATTAACTGCCTAATTATTGGCGGAACTATGCAGTTCTGGAACCCTTCAGGCCCCTCATGGCCTAGAGCAGTGTTTCTCAACAGATGGTTCATTTAATTCTGATAAAATATTAATCATTCAGTTTTATGCAACCAGTATTACTAATGATGAAACATTGGGAGATTGGATTGAAAATCGGAACATTGGATGAAACATTTTAGTTTACGATATCCTGAATTGTCCTGAGGAGGTGGGGGCGTAAAAGAAACGGGTATAAAAAAACATGGGATCCTATTGGTTGGCTTGATTTAGGTGGGGGGGGGGCGATGGAACAAAATGTGTGTGGACCTTTGGATTGGACCCACATAGTTGTAAGTTGGTGGTTCCTCGCATTACAGCAAAACTTCTCAATAACGGACACAACTGGGAACAAAGATTTTGTTCGCTAACGAGGAGTGTCCGTTAGTGGATAGTAAAATACATTGCGAGGCCCGTCAGCGTAATTAAAATTAAAAAAAGTGTCCATTAACGAACAGTATCGTCATGACATGAGAGATGCCACTATATTTCAGACATTTTGCTGGCTCTTCAGTTCAGAAAAATTGAGAGAGACTGTTTTAGCGCATGCCTAACGGAAGGCATTGTTTTTTTTTTTGCTCGGCCTCGAGGACAATGCATTCAATGAGCCCCCCTCACCTTGATTTTCACGTTAATTTAAAGGTATTTGTTAGAATTTTGAAGAAAAATTCTGAGCACATTATTAGTAAACCCCGAAGACAGGATTTTTTGTGAATCCCGGAACAGAACTACAGGATTTTTGACATCTCACGAAACAAGATTTTTGGGGAACCCTCTGGACAGGATTTTTGGTAAAGACGCTGAACATTACTGTTACTGAACGTCGAGGGCAGGATTTTTGGTGAGCATCTGGAACAAAGAGGACAGAGCTTTCTGCAAACTCATGGAACTAGATTTCTGGAGAACCCCCCCCCCCCCGCCAAGACAGGATTTTTGGTGAGAGCTGCAGCATTTTTTGGCGAAGTACAGAATTTTTTGTGAGCTACAAGATTTTTGGAGAGCTACAGAATTATTGGCGAACTGCAGAATTTTCAGCAAACTCATTGAACATGATTTTTCGTAAACACTGACGACAAGATTTTTCGTAAACACCCTGGACAACATTTTTAGTCCACAGGATTTTCAGTTAGCCCCTGAGACAGAATTCGGCATGAACACTGTGGTCAGTGTTTAATTTAATTAGACTGCTGAGAAGATTCCAACTCCTATCAATGGCACACTGTTTGCGAATCACTTTCCCAGTGACTTGCCAATCTCATCTCAGAAATTAACCAAAACGGACCGCGCGCGCGAAAAATTAAAATCAGCCGTCGAGTATCATCTTATTACCACAGAAGTGTCACACAGTTCCGACACAAACACACAAACCGTCCAATTATAATTTTTTTGTGAATCCGTAGAACAAAAGTTTAGGTGAGTCGCAGGACTAGATTTTTGGCCAACTCGTAGGACAGAATCTTTTGCAAACTCATGAGACAGGATTTTTTGTGAAGCCTCAGAGTAGAATGAAAGGACTTTGGAAAACTCTCAGAACAGAATGAAAGGACTTTTTCAAAATTCTCAGAGCAGAAAGAAAGGACTTTTTCAAAATTCTCAGAGCAGAAAGAAAGGACTTTTTCAAAATTCTCAGAGCAGAAAGAAAGGACTTTTGGAAAACTCTCCGAGCATTTTTAAGAACTTTTGGGAAACTCTCAAAACAGAAAGAAAGGACTTTCGGAAAACTCCCAAAACAGAAAGAAAGGACTTTCGGAAAACTCCCAAAACAGAAAGAGAGGACTTCCGGAAAACTCTCACAACAGAAAGAAAGGACTTTCGGAAACTCTCAAAACAGAAAGAAAGGACTTTCGGAAAACTCTCAAAACAGAAAGAAAGGACTTTCGGAAAACTCCCAAAACAGAAAGAAAGGACTTTCGGAAAACTCCCAAAACAGAAAGAAAGAACTTTCACGGAAAACTCTCAAAACAGAAAGAAAGAACTTTCGCGGAAAACTCTCAAAACAGAAAGAAAGAACTTTCGTGGAAAACTCTCAAAACAGAAAGAAAGAACTTTCGCGGAAAACTCTCAAAACAGAAAGAAAGAACTTTCGCGGAAAACTCTCAAAACAGAAAGAAAGGACTTATGAGTTGTAGGCCCAACCTTTTGGCGAACTTAGGGGGGATACGTTTTTTTGTAAGTCTTCAGGACAGGACTTGTTGATCAAACCTCTCAGACTTTTGACAGGACTTTTGGTGAACCCCGAAACAGAAAGCCAAAACTTTTGGCGATCTCTTGGAACATGATTTTTAGATAACCCTCGGGACGGGATTTTTTGTATATAACGTGAACAAAATTCCGAGTGAACCCATTAGGACAGGATTCTTGGAGAGCACCTCAGAACAGGATTTTGAGTGAACCTCTGGACAGTGTTTCCCAAAGAGGGAAATATCGCCCTCTGGGGGACAGTAGATTCTCGAGGTTTAGCATAGGATCCTATGGGCTGACTTGAGTTGGGGGCCGATGAGCAAAAAAAAAATTTGAAAACGGGGGGCGATGGAAGGAAAAGTTTGGTAAAACTCTAGGACATAATTACTGGAAAACTCATTGAACATAGTTTGGTCACTTTTGTTCAATGGATCGGAAATTCGAACCGAAAAACAACAATCAGAACATCGGTTGTCGAGTATCATCTTATGGCCACAGAAATGTCACACAGTTCACAAACACCACAGACAATTACAAATTCCTCTCCAAGACTAAGAACCATAAAAAAAAACCGAATTCCCTAAAAAAACCAAACGAAAAGACAGTGAATTCTTGATTTCATTATGATCCCCCTCTCTTTTATCCATCCCTCTCCCCCCCCACACCCTCTAAACTCTTCAATTCCGACGGCAACTGAGGAAATTGGCAAGATTCGCCAGAAACACCAATCGCCTCTTTTCTCTCACCCTTCCAGGAAAGGCTAGAAATGGAAAAAACCAAAATAAAATAAAATACTATCCGGGAACACAAGATGGCAGTCGGGAGAGAAAAAAAAAAAGGAGAAAGTTTCTCTAATAAAGGAATTGATAGGAGACACAGTTTGCTTCAAACGCTTTTGTATGGATGGTACTAACGGTTAATAAATGGATACCGTGGCCCCACAGTTCAATCAATTCAATCAGATCTCTACTGGTATCTCATCAACTTGGAAGGGGCCCGTGGTATATTCTCCCTCCCCCCCCCCCCCACTTTGGTCTTTTCTTTCTTGCTTTTAACCGACTCGTGGACCGCTCTCCATCTTTATTCTTTTCCCTTGTTATTCATTACCACCTGATCTTGATGATTTTCATTCTGGAGGTAAAAGTAAAAATTTTGAAACTAGAATAGAAATTGAGGGGATGGGGGAGAGGCGACCTCTAATGGAAAGTAAACGAAGTACTACTAAAAAAATTCTAAAAAAAAAAAAAAAATTCTTTTAAACATCAGAAGAAGCAATTTGCGGGGTTTTTTTTTTATCCCTTAAATTTCCTAAAAAAACTCGTTCAATTTTGGGTATTTTCTTCAGAAGTTTGTTTGAGGTTTAGTTCCTTTTTTTCTAGATTTTTATTGAAAAAACTGAGAAATTATCTCATTTTGAATCGATTTTTTTTTCATCTCCAATTTTTTCTTTTTTGAATTTTTGGATAAAAATAATTTAAATTTAGTTTTTTTTTTATAATTTTTTTCTTAAAATGATTGATTTTTTTCCCCCTATGGAACGTATGTATTATCAGATTTTATCACGTCACATGGATGTTATAAATTGATTTCTGATTATGTGTTAGTTCTGTTAACGGCGGGACTATGGGAGAAAAAAAAAAAACACGGAAAAAAACGGGACTTTTTTTTTACTTGTTTTCAGGATGGAAATTTTTGGTGAACATCCAGAATAAGATTTTCATGGAAGGAGAAGATTTTCGGTGGATCCTTAGCGGGAAAGGATTTTTAGGAAACTCAGAATAAGACATTTGGGGGCCGTTCAAGTATTACGTATATAAGCAAATTTTTAGACATTTTGGACCCCCCCCCCCCTGTCAGCAAAACTCTAACCCCCTTGTCAGCAAAATCTCGTCATCACTGCCCCCCACCTCCTAACGCATATTGGTGGGATCAGAAACGTAGGAGGAAAGGGGGTGGGGACATAGGGGGATCGTGCGCTTCCCCCCTCAGACGAAAATAATTTTTTTAATTAAAAAAATATTTAAAAAACAATTAAAATTTCGAAAGCAAAATACCTTTATATGTGTGTTATTATAATCGATTTCTGTTAATTTCAATACTTCTTGAAGGGTAGGAACTCAAAATTTCTCCCTAAAAAATTCGTTGCGACCCATCCTTTAAGCCATTATATGGTAAACCCTTGACCCGCGGACCAAATGTGGCCCTGAAGGTTATCTGATGTGACTTGCCTTCCTCAAACTTGTAAAAATGAATTAAGCGGAATATTTACAGATCGCTTGAATTACCCGTGGCACAATTCCAGAGCATTTAAGTGGCCCGTGCACATTTTCAGATCACTGAAGTAGGCCTCAAAGATCACTTTCACATTCAAAGATCACCTAAGTAACCCGCGACACAGTTACAGAACGCTTAAACGATCTGTGGCAAATTTAGAGATCCCTTGAGTGACATGTGGCATAGTTTTAGAGCACTTAAGTGGCCCCCACAGTGCGGTTCTACATCACTCAAGTTACCCTCGGAACATTTCCAGAATGCTAAAGTGATCCGTGGTATAATTACGGATTACTTGAGTGATGCGTGGCACAGTTCCAGAGCACTTAAGCGGCCCGGAAACATTTCCAGAGCACTTGAAGGAACTGTGAAACATTTAGAGATGCAGAAACTTAAGACTGCAAAGTGGCTCTGTAGGGGACTTATCAATAGGTAGAGGTTCAGGTGCCCAATAACTATCGAAAGTTTTTTTTTCGTTTTTGGCGCACCGAATAAGTTGCCATTAAGAATATTTAATATTTTCATAAAGGGTGGTTGATGACGTAAGCATCATCCAAACCCCCCTCCCCACTTGTCATCAAAAGTCAGCAAATCGGAATCCACCCCCCCCCCACATCGATGCTGACGTAATACTTGAATGACCCCTTTGGTTACAACTAAAAAATTCTAAGAAAAATTTTTCTTATGAACAATTTGCGGGCTTTTTTACTCAAGTTTCCTAAAAAAAACCAAACAAATCCGTTGAATTTTGTGTATTTTCTCATTTTCTCAGATTTGGTTTCGATTTTTTTAGATTTTTGTCGCAAAAACTGAAAAAATAACTCGTTTAAAATCAATTTTCTTTTACCTTCAATTTATTTATTTTTTGGAATTTTTTTGAATTAATTAATAAAAATTTAAATTTGATATATTCTTTATAAATTTTTCATAACATTCTTTCTTTTTTTTTGGCAAGTATGTAACACCAGATGGTATTACGACACAGGATGACAACATTCTCTTGTTAAGGGATTTTCTACTAATGTTTTTGTTTTGTAGATGGCGCTTTAACCCTAGGTAACTAAACTTAAATCAGTGTTACTCAGTAACTAATCAGGGCGGTAGTCTATTAGACGAATGTTTAGTTATCTAAGGGTTAACAGCTTTTCGTATCGCCTCGAGGCTCGTATAATTGAACGTACCCTTCACAAGAAAAACTGGACTTTTTGTTTAATCTCCCGGATGGAAATTTTGGTGAACCTCCAGATCAGGGGTTTTAAACGAAAACCTTGTAGGGCAAGGTTTCTGATTTTTTGGTGAAGCTTCAGGACAGGAATTTTCTAGTAAACCTGTTGGGGAGGATATTTGGTGAGTCCTAGTACAGGATTTCTAGTGACTTTCCAGGACAGGATTGGTTTTTTTGGTAAACCTGCAAGGAAATATTTTTGGTGAGCTCCAGGACAGGATATTTGAAAACTATGCACCGTATGTTTTTGTTGAACCCGTAAGTCAATACTTTTAGTGAACTTTGATAACAGGAAGACTAGGGAATCATCAGAAATCTTGCCCTAAAAGTTTACCAAAAAAAAGTCCTGTGCAGAGTTTCCATTAAAATGAAAAATAATTAGATTCGGCAACCATTTTAAAATTATAATAAAATTGGAATTGGCTTGTGATTAGATTGATTGTGGAAACCATGTTTAAGGCTATGCTATTCACTCTGCTCTATATGCGTGTTTGCCACCAACACAGATATCTCTATGGGGCCATTCAAGTATTACGTAAGCAGATTTTCAGCCATTTTTGACCCCCCTCCCCCCCCCCCCTTGTCAGCAAAAGTCAGTAAAACACTGACCCCCCCCCTTCTTTTCCCCCTCCCCCCGTCAACAAAGTTTCGTCAGCAGCTTAGAATATTTCTTATCGTCAAAAAGGGGTTGTTGATGACGTAAGCAACCTTCAAACCCCACTCCTCCCCCCCCCCTTGTCATCAAAAGTCAGCAAATCCGAAACACCCTCCCCCCTCGATGCTGACGTAATACTTGAATGACCCCTATATGGTTTGTGTCTCGGACGGATCGCGGTAATCCCTAAGGTACAGCAGAAGTTGACCATGTATGTTGTACGTTTATGTTCATATACGTGTCGTGTTGTAATTACTTTGTGTATTTATGTATTGTGTGTGTCTGTTAATAAATTTCAGTTTCAGTTTAGAAACTCTGTAATGGAGGTTCACCAAAATGTCCATCCTGGAGGCTGTCCCGTTACATGTGTAATATTGTGGTAGCACGCACGCACGCACGCACACACACACACACACACACACACATTTTGAGATTAAAAAAATCGATTTGAAATGAAATAATTGGAAGATCAGGAGATCAAAGTGAGATAATCAGGATTTTCGGTAAACACCGTAGACAGGATTTCCGACAATTATTCTCCCATGACATGATTTTCGGAGATTCCTCAAGACAGAATTTTAGGTGAACCAGCAGGAAAAAGTTTTTGGTGAGCCCCAGGAAGCAAAATGCAAATGGCCCAGGGACCATGGTCTAGATCTTTTCCAGTATCACCCTCGTAGGGAGCAGCATCCACACCAACTAATACATGGTACAAAATTCATCAAAACTTGCCAATTACCAATTTCAAAATCCACTGAATCTATGAAATACAATATTACGTCTGCACTATCACGACACAAATGTCATTTACCGTTACATGCGTATAAATCTATCGAAAACGCATGCGCAGACTGGGACCATATCTCGAATCATTCGGAACGAAAGCCATCTACTGGGTGGTCATAAAATAACTTTGCCGATACACGAGTCCTTGCCTGCCACAAAAATAAACGGATGCAAATGAAATTCAAAGAATAGGTATTTCAAGACATGCGCTAAACAATGAGAAGAGGAAAAACAAAATCCTATAGAGCTCCCGCTATTTAGGTCATAGCAACCTACCAGAATTAATGAAAGAAATAACTCCAGAATTAATGAAAAGGTAACTCCAGAATTAACAAAAAATAATTCCAGAATTGATGGAATTTCAGAATTTACGGAAGAAAAAAAAATCATAGAATTGAGGAAAATCCTAATTAATGCAAGAAATAATTCCAGAATCGATTAAAATTCAGAATTAACGAAAGAAATATCTCCAGAATTAATGCAAGAAATAATTTCAGAGTTGATGAATGGTTAAATAATTACCATGAGAGCGGAGCTCCCAAAACACGGGGCCCGGTGGAAGCACACCTGTCTCACACCCCCGAGAGCGGCTCTGATGATGTTAAAGGTCATGAGTTAATGCCTGAGACAGACCTTAAACACGTGACCTTTCCCATCCCCAACAACAGTCAGGAAATTATTCGGTATTGGGAAATTATATCCGAATTTGTAGGATTTACAGCGACCAAAGAGAATGATTAATGCGAGGGATGAAGCGTGTTCATTGCATATATACTTGTATATATGTATAGATGGGATAACACACACACACACGCACACACGTAGTTTGCATGAGTTAACCAAAGTTGTTGATTTGATTCCCGGCGGCAGAAAACGCCGCCGGAGGGTGGACTGGAATCATCGACGCAAAAGCGACAAGTAATACCCGAGCAGCAGCAGCAGCAGCAGGCTTAATCAAATTACCAGACTTTGGCGTTGTGGAAATAAGTTTGCAGAGTAATTTCAGGGGAGGATGTTGTAAGGCCAAATAAACAACCCCGTACGTTCATTGTTCATTGGTCAGTTCCTAACAGGAATAATCACTTTTTATAAATGACAGAAAACCAAGCTCAGCTAAAATAGGCGAGTTTTGACTGTTAATGTCTTTTAGACTAGTTTTCCTCAACCTTTTTTTTTTTTTCGAAACTGCGGACCAGTGAAAGTAGTTGAAAATATTCGCGAAAATGTAAAAATAATTTACCGACCAACAAAAAATAAACGGGAGAAAAATAATACAAGTAATTGGCACTAGAAGTAATTGGCGGATCGGAGAAATCAGTAGCGGGCCGATGGAAAGTAAAAAAATAGGACAAAAATTAATAATCGAAGTAATTTGCTGACGGCAGAATGTAAATAAATATAAGAAAAAATAAATAGTAGAAGTAATTTGCGGACCGAAAAAATATGAATAAGTGGAAGAAAAAATAAATAGTAAAAGTAATTTGCGGACCGGAAGAATATAAATAAGTAGAAGAAAAAATAAATATCCCAAGTAATTTGCTGACCGGCAAAAAATATATATATATAAAAAATAAGTAGGGAAGAAATGAATAGTATAGAAGAGTAATTTGCTGGCGGGAAGAATATAAATAAATAGGAGCAAAATAAATAGTAGAAATAATTTGCGGACCGACAAAAAGTAAATTAATAAAAGGAAAAAAATAGAAAAGTAAAGTAGTAGAGAAGAAAGAATATATATATATATATAGTCAAATCTCTCGTTTTAACGAATACCGTTGTAGCAAAATTCTCGTTTTAACGAATACCGTTGTAGCAAAATTCTCGTTTTAACGAACACTTTTCTAATCCTCCAGATAAGTTGACCTAAGAACAATGCATAAACATGGAGTTACTTTATAACGAAATTTCGTTGTAACGGAATGATTTCTCCGGTGTTTTGGAGTTCGTTATAACGGAATTCGACTGTGTATATACGTACATATAAGTAGTAGCAATAATGAAAGCGAAAATTTGTTTTTTTTTCGTGGAACAATGTCCATGGATTCATATAGTTTCAGCTCGAACAGCTGAACCGGATTAACTATCAGTTTCTTCATGGCCTTCCATATCCTAGGGCCTAGGATATGATACTTGTCGGGCCCTACTATAACGAATTTACTGTGTAAAAAAAAGAAAAAAAAAAAGACGAGAATAGTCCCGGGGTACCGGGTTAGAATCCTGTCACAAACCTGGAGCCATGAGTTTCTCCGGGCTTATAGATTCGGCACTGAACAACCACAGAATGCAATGATCCAAATATCATATCTCACTTTCACAATTTTTGATGGTGTTCGCGAGCAAAGTCAGTAGATGGCGCCACACGCGTAATAATCAAATAAACGCAACAATGAAGTCTTCAATTATCAACGATTCGTTATTGTTGGGAATCGAACTGCTTGTTTTGGGAAATGAAATATTCTTGACGTTTTCATTCCGACAGAAGGCTAGCATGAAATCAGCAGCCATAGTTCAGGCCTCCCCCCCCCACCACCCATCTTTATAATAGAATAAAATATTGAAGACTTGAATCAACAGGACGCAGAATCGAACTACCACCGTGAGTATATTCGGATTATAATAATAAATCGAAATAATCGGTAAATGTATACAATTATAATCAATGCCCATCAAATTACCAGTGATTATAGGAAAGTTGTATAAAGCTCAGTTTGATGCTTAGGAGCTGTTCGTATCAGTATTATATTAGTTACGACATGACTCCCCCACATCCTGGAGCAGGGCCCCTAGGCCGTAGGAACAGACATAGGCTCCTGACTCTGTCCCACAGGCGATGTAAGGCTTCTACCTTTTAGCACGGGTGCACGACCTTTTCAGTCCACGGGCCAAATATGTGGTATTTCGCTGTGGTATTTGCCGCTCGGAGGCTAGAAATATGTATGTGTATATATATATGCATATACATAGAGGTGCCATATGTGAGCCATATTTTAGGGCGCATTCCCGTAATTTTGGCGTGCCCCAATTTTTTTTAAATTAAGAGATTTCCCGTTTCCTCCCGTATTTTGAACGACACTTGCTTCAATTCCTATCCTTTACTGAAGAATTAAGAATATTTTCATGTCTTATAAACGGTATTATGATAATCAAGAATATATCATAATTATAGTCGTATAAATTCAGTCGACGCTCGATATAACAATTCCATTCGTCCCGTCAAAAATGGACGTTATACTGAAAGTAAAACATATATGATAGTCATTGTGTGGAAAACACGTTGGGGGCTTATCTTACCGTTCGTTGTAGTGGAATGGTCGCTACAACGTGGGGGGCCGTTATAACGAGCGTCGACTGCATATTCATGCCAGATATTTCTGAAACATTTACTTTTTTATGGTGAATTGCATTTTAACCCCGCGTATAGGCTTTTTTTGCAAGATGGGTAATCTCTATTTGACGTATCGGTGATAAATCTGGTAACCTTGTCCCAACTTAACCGCACGTTAGAAAAAGGAAGAAGAAGAGGGAAAAAAATGTAGGAGAAAAGAAAGAAAAAATGAATAGAAAAGAGGAAAAACAGTATAATAGATGAGTAGATAAGAGACTACACAGTAGATTTCTCTTACACCCTCACCCTATATGAGGGTGAAACCCTTTCGTTCTTACATGTATACAGTAGAAAAAATTATATCTGGGGGGGAGGGAGGATCACTAATAGGAGTATAGCAAGGAAGGGGAAGAAAAAAAAACGACTTCGGTGCATATAAGGTTACAATAAAGCCTTCGCGATGATGAGGAGAGAGGAAAAGAAAACACGGAGAACTGAATTGAATTTATTCTACTGGCGTTTGAACGGAATATTTCGTCCGTGATCATGAAGGGGGTTAATTAATTCATTGCGACTTTGCAGTAACCCTCTAAATCACGTCAATGGCGATTTTTCAGCAGTTTTGGTGGTAGTTGACGTGTTTACGAACTTTTTGCAATTTGTTTGGCTAGAATTGATTATTTTACGTGCCTTTGACAATTATTTTGGCTATAATTTCCAACTTCTCTTGCCTTTGACAATTTCAAAGGGGAGCGGGCCTACCCTGGGGTATGGGTTTAGTGCTTTAACCCATGGTATGGGGGGGGGGATGCTCTCGCAGTGGTCAAAAAGTGGGTGTTGCCAAAGTTTCCTGTTCAACCCAACCCCTTCGTGGGAGGACGGTAACAGGCATTAAATTGCCCAACCGATAGCCCCTGGGTTGTCGTCAGCACTACTACTACTAGTAGTAGTAGTAGTCATATTTACGATTCTTCTCGGGACTAGTATATAACTAGTGGACTGTGTAATTCAAGTCCACTTAAAATCAAGTTCAGTGGACTGTGTGTGTAATTCAATCGATTGTATGGCACGATTCCTTCCCCTCAGCATCCGAGAGAGCCGTTGTTGTTGTTGCTGTCGAGGTGTAGAGATGGCACCGACCGGCAAGGCATCGACCAAGACGAAGCAGAAGCCAAAGAAAAAGTCAACTCCGAAGAAAAAAGCGACTCCGAAGAAAAAAGCGACTCCGAAGAAGAAAGCGACTCCGAAAGGCGCTTCTTCCAAGAGAAAGACGGCAACAGACAAAAAGAGGACCATCTCGAAGGTTCAGAAGAACCAGAAATCACCGAGCAAGGACGCCAACAAGAAGAAGAAGAAGACGGCGACGACTACGAAGTCCGTCAGCGATGCCAAATCACTGGGGATGTCCAAGGCAGCATTCAACAGCCTGCTCGACGAAATAGACGAGATGTCCGGCAGCGAAGTGTCCGATTTCGTCGATCCTCAGTCCGTTGACCCGCACCTGTTTAACTTGTACAGCTGAAGGGACTCGTCTCTTCGCCCTTGGATTGAAGTTCGAACGCTACACGCACAAATCAAAAGCAAAATTCATAGTTGAAAAATAAAACTGAATAAGAACTCTCTGATGGACTCGGTCCCTGATTCCTTCTTATTCAAAATGATAAAGCGATACTCGTAGCCCCGGATCTGATGATTAAGCATCTGCGCTCATCATAAGCCGAGGCTACACGCCTGGCCAAATACGTTCCAAGGTCGGTCAGGCTAAACCGAACACGACCAGGTACTGTCACCAAGTGATTTCAGCTTAGTGTCTCGAAAGACTTTGGTTGTGTCTGAAAAAATTTCAACCTATGAGCCGGCGGGATGGGCGAATTAACTCCCTCCTTCAGGTCAAGCACTCCCTCAACATAATATGAGACAGGAAAAGTCCAAGGTTGGTCATGCGGTCATGGGCAACTAGTGTGACAGCTCCACCATTTGCCAATGATCGTCAAATGTTGGAGGCTGGAAGGCTGGTCGAAGAGAACGACCAGGACCTTCCAATCCTTAGCCTAAATCAAAGGACCAGGCCTCCTTCAGGACATTCCATTCCGTCTGGCCACGCATAGCTCGAAGAATGGCAACAGTCACAACTATCCTTGAAGAGTGTTCTGGAAGCAAATATTCGCCAAGGAATTTTTTGCCAGGCTGGGCCAGTATATGGCGTTGGTGCTTCATTCCGGCAGAGGGACGCAAACATTGGAAGCAAATATTTGCGAATGACTATTGGACCAGGTTTGACGTGGGTGTGATCGTCCAAATATTTGCTACCAACAGGTTGAGAAACACTAGCCTAGATCATTTGAATAGTTTTTCCACAGCCTGTTGTCGCCAATGGCCCTCTTCAAACGATATTTGTTACCGCCCCCTTGTCCAGGAAACATCCTCGTACCTCTCATCTAGAAGTGAGACGGTTTCTAGTTACTAAATTGATTACTTTGAGTAAATTTATAATGAACTCAATCTTCGGAGTCCTGGGTTAGAATTCAGTGAGCTTCCCTCTTGTGCGGGTTTCTATGTATCGTCGTCTCAACATCATGCTTCCCCCTCCCCGAGCAGGGCCGTCTCAAAAACATCGTATGCCCCCGGGCCAAGTGGTTCTTCTGAAGCTTCCCTCATGTGGCTAAAAATACCTACCTACCAATTAACATGCATAATCTCGAAAAATTGAACCATATCTAATTTTCATGAGGTCCATCTGCACTTGAAGCCTCCGGCCGTGTTTGGGTGGCCCATGCGTTAAGAGGGCACTACTCCCAAGCTGTGATGTTTTCGGACCCCGTACTTAATCACTCACTGACCTGGTCCCTCACTCTGTAGGTCACTCGTTTGTACATTCACATGCTTGCTCACGCTCTGTAGGTCACCCGTTTGGTCATTCACATGCTCGCTCGTGCTTTAAGTCACTCTGAGAGTGCTCCCGTTCTTGCGCGCTGTTTTTTGGTCACTCACATACTTGCACACGCTGCAGGTCACTTGCTTCACCTCTTTAAAGCCGGGTTTTCCTAGGAGTAGAATTTCTGCGCCTTGTGCAGCGTTTTCACGCTGATTGGTACCAATGTACCACTGTATTATTTTGACCAATCAGAGTTTTTACGCTGCACGGGCTGTAGAAACCTGCTCCTAGGAAAACCCGGGCTTAAGCCCTGTTTTCCCCCATCCCGTAGAGTATCTCAGAACCACAACAGGTGGGGGGGGGGGGGGTAATATAGTGTCGGGTGGAGAACCATTGGCCTTAGCCACTTGCCGTATAATTCCCATAGATCATATATTGCTCGTATCGATTCCCATCATCCCTTTATTGCGATCTTTTTGAAATATTCAGGATTTACTTTGTCGTACAGCGTATGAAATTGAAACTTGTTGCTTGCGAGCACCACGGTGCTCATTAGATCATTCAAAACTGCTCAATGCTTGAGTTTCATTTAGATTATAATTGATCTCTTCACAATTGCACACCTTCTCCCGCCCGCCCCCATTCTAGTATTTTGCCGATTTGAGTTCGACCATACGCCGTATAGGCGCTCTTCTTATGATTCCAGTCATCGTAGGTGCTATTGGTTCATAAGAGGTTGGAGAAGACCCCCCCCCCCCGAATGACAAACCAAAGGAATCGGCAGTTCTTCAGAAACTTCTGTCTCATTGGTGCTCTTCTTATGATGATGGTCATCGTAGGTGCTCTTTGTTCAGAACAGGATGAACCCTGAATTGACAAACCAAAAGAATCGGCAGTTCTTCAGAAGCTTTGTATCATAATCATCAAAGGGAAAATCTTCAAATTGGAGATTATTTAAGAATCGAGATTCTTGTAAGAGAGACAGGGGTTCATGACTTATTGGTAGCGATCGAAACTTGGGTCGCAGGTGTTTCCGAGACGGGTCGTTCGAAATCACGAACCACCAGGGATTCTTGAGCTACGGGTTACGACCCAAACTTGATTCATAGGTGCTTTCGAGATGAGTCTTACAAATCTCTACTTTTAGTCATATTTTTAATGCACCTATTGCGTCATTGGTTCCACTAATTTCGAAAAACAGTCTCATGGGTCACGCAGGTGATCTTGTTATTGATTTTTGGTCGTGGCTGGAAAAGTTCAAGAACCCCTACTGGTTCTTGAACCAGTAAGTAGTTATACAGTCAAACACGGTTGTAATGACACCTTGGCTATAACGTCAATCAGTGGTTCGCACTGATTTCCATAGAGAATAATGTTAATTAACCTTGCTTATAATGTCGATGAAAACCACGAACTCGGATATAACAACACATTTTTCGTTTTTCTTTGCTTTACCTTTTTTATAGCGATTTTCCAAGAAATTCCCAGAATTATAGGTTATCAGATTAAGACAGTATTTCTCAGATTATGCGTCTCTGCTACTAGGCAGAGAGACTGGGGCGACCCGAGATAGATTCTCTACCCCCGCGGGAGCTTTCATTTGACGCCCCCTGAACACGTTTTTTGGGTCGACAAAGATTTTTTTTGCCCTTTTAACTCGGATTTGATTCGGACGCATTGGTCGAACCGCCCCGTAACTGGAGTTATTAATTTGTGTGCCTATTTTAAGTGGCTCTTTTATAAGTGAAAATAGCTACTTTTCTATTTTGGGGAACCGCAACTGAACGATGGAAAGCCACGGGTGACAAGAGTAAGAAGTAATATTTGACAATTTCGTCGACAATTGGCAATATTTTTGGTGATAATAAGCGACATCTTGCATTTGACCATATTTTTTCCTATATCATAATGAATAACTTCATTGCACAATATTTGATTGCATCCGATTGATTACATTTTCCGTCGAAAAAGACGTTGAAAATGCCAACCTCGGTTGTAACGACATTTCGGTTATAACGACAAAAATTCGTGAAGCTTTCGCCGTTGACAGCGGTGTCGTTATAACCGAGTTTGACTGTAATTTCTGTTTTGGTCCAGAATCATGGACGTCACACGTGACGTCAATGAATCGAGTTAGGGGTGGGGGGGGGGCGAAGGTCCACCACGCGAATGATTGCAGTAAGCGGAGGCTTGTTGTGCCTGTTGTTATTGCGCACGCGTCCGATGGGATGAATGGCTCCGCTCCTGACAATTCTAATTAAGCGACGCGACGCCAAATGCAATGATTAATTGATTCTAGTCCTCTTTCTGTGTGTGTGTGTATATGGTGCTCCTGCGCACTGACGAATCTTCCCGATGCTCTACCCACCCCTCTATAAGAGACGGAATTCTTATTTTCACCCCTGCTTCGAGAATCTCTTCTAAATGTACGATTTGTGTTTGTCATTAGTAAAAGCTATTGAAGTTGTTGCAAGAACGTATAAGGAACCTGCCACCACATGGAAGCTGTTATTTTACAGTATGGATCATTTCTGGCCCCCCCCCTATATCTTGAAGAGTTATTGGCCACTGTTTTTTTTAATTCAAGCAAACAACAAAGCACAAGATACAAATATATAATATTTTACGAATACAAACATAAGTTACACAAAATACACACGTATATTACATTACATTTCGTGCACCACCCAGACTCTATCGACACTTGTCAATCTTAGCCATTGCCCCCCAGATGAGGGGCTGGGCGGTGTTGGTTGCTTTATTACATGCACGACAATAAACCACATTTTAAAAAAAAGTTACTACTTATTTAAAAAGTTACAACTTGCAAAAATTTTCACGTCTATCTCTTTGTAGAGCTCTAGTGAGCCCTTTGTTGTTTACCGTGACAAGGCCAGGTCCTGGACCACGTGTACGCTTCTCGGCCGGCTTGGCGGCTCCAATGAGCCCTCTACCGTGAGCAGGTACTGGTCCACGTCTACCTTTTTTGGCTTGGTGGCTGGGGTGAGCTTTTTGGTGTCACTGTGGCCAGCCCAGGTGCTGGGACACATCTTCTCTGTCGGCTTGGTGAGCCCTCTACCATCTATGGTGGCCAGACCAGATCCTGGACCAAGTCTATTCCTTTTTTTGGCTTGGTGGCTCTAGTGAGCTCTCTACCGTGGCTAGGCCACAGGCCCTGGACCACGTCTCACATGTATTGCATGCACTAAGATGAACCTTATAGTCCTTTGGAAGGTCCCTTTTGATTCTTAACTTTTTTTTCACTCTTTACCCACGTTGGACCATAATATTTTCCCGTGGCTTCCCTGTTTTCCAGGACCTAATCCAGTTTTATCCATGAACAAAGGCGAATTTATGGTTTACTGCCCTGTTTCTGCTCTGGTCTAATTTTCTTGACTACCCATTCAACTGAACTGAAACAATAAGTCGGCCTCTGCCTAGGTTGGGCGAGGGAGTGATCAAACGTGATCTAGAGTCGCCAGAGTTTAATGTCCCCAAGCAGGGAGTTTCCAACATGTTTCAACAAGGGGAGTTTCTTGCGGAATCCTCGATGGTTATGAGCAAGGGCGTAACGGGGGGGGGGGGTTTGACTTGGGCGGTCTGTTCCCCCGAAATGCGAGAAAATGACCGAAAAAAGATGGCCAAATCTATTGTTCTATCACTTTGGGGGACCAAAGTGAACGAAATTTCTGGCTACGCCCCTGGTTATGAGGCTGTTCAGCGGAACCCTTGATGATGGGTAAAAATAAAAACATATTTATGGTCATTAAAAATAATTGTGCGTGGGACCCCTATTCAACTGAAGTCTCCGCATGGCTCCTACGAGGGGGGAGGCTGGCAGAGCTCCAACCCGGGGCCCGATATCATTCTCATAATTTTTGTTTTTCACACTATAAGTTCATAATAGAGGGTGCCCGTGAAGAGTCTCTGGTGAATCAAAGATCGCAGCTTGGGGGGGGGGGGGGCACACTGCAGGGGGGGGGGGGGAGTCTCAATGCCTTGAACTCATGGTTAAGACCCAAGAGGTTAGAGCCCCGTCATTCTATTGAGAGGCATATATTCGGTTTTTTTACACTGTAAATTCACTATAGAGGGGAGTCCTCACTGAAGTTCTCAGTCTGGGGGCCTAACTCCAAGATGGGGGAAGAAGGGCATGGTGAGCACAAAGATGCTCACCGGGGGGGGGGGGGAAGGAAAATAATTTATTCCTACATGGAAATGTGCCTTCTAACTTTGTTTTCTTCCAGATGTGGGCACATTGTCTTTTATTTCACCTGCATTGACCTGCTTGTCTGCGCATAGAATCTGAAAATAACATACCACCTTAGGTACCATCACACCACCTTCGCAATATAGGGGATGTTTTTTTCTGCGCAACAAAAAATCTGTATGCACACGGAAGCATTCTCATTCTTAGTCCTTCCTCCCAGACTCTGAACGTCCACATTTTGTAAATTTATTAACCATGGAAAAAAAAAAAATGGTGCCATCTCCTTAGTTACTTTCATCCATAAACCAACAAATGGGTAAAAATAAAATTTTATCAGCCACAAAAAACTTGCCTTTCAGAAAACAACTACTCAGTACAGAATATATCATACTAGCTATAATACCCGGCGTTGCCCGGGTTGTCTTCAATGAGGTTTTTTGGATCACGTGATACGTCCCTCTTTCTTTGAGGGACCTACAAACCGTTTTCAAGTTGAACCAATATGGCAACTTACTGCGCGACTCATGAAATAAGCAAATCTAGATTTACAGAAACGTAGAAATGAATATATATATTTTTTCTTTTTCAAGGGGTGCCAAGTATTTCGATTCCCCCCTCCCCCCTGAAGTTCTAGTTATTCACCTGCCGGTTTCTGCTTCAAAAAATATTAAAACTGTGGAATTTCTTCGATGTACTTTATGAGCCCATAATTGATTTTAAAACAATCTAAACTATATGAATTTATGCAGTTAGATAATAAGGAGACATTAATTTTCATACTTCAGAAGATATAAATAAAAAGTTGAAATCAATGTTATTGCATGAATATCCAACTCAAAAGTAGGTTTTGGTAATCACTTCATATTTAATCTCCTGGGCTTCGTATACCTCTAAGCAAACTCAATATTTCAAAAATCGAGAATTCAATAAAAAATTTTAAAATTATTGATGTGTGTGGCGGAAAACCTCGCCAAATTTTTGCATTTCTACAGTAAAATCGGCAATTTTAATACTGATTTCTATGAGGATCACCCTTTTCCTGACCCTCAAACAGATGCTGATGATGATTATGACGTCTATTCGAAAAGCCTCATTACTGAGAGTATATTGAAAATGTGGCAAACCATTATAAAGGCATAAACTATTATACATATACTAACAGGATTAAAGAAGTGACAAACCATTGTAAAGGCATATACACGTCTGAAACGCATTGCTAGGGAACCACGGTAACCAAAGTAAACGTTCGGAAAGTGATTGTTGAGGCCCAAAAACCATTGTTGCCGGACAGTTTTTTGCCCATTTGGGGCATTTGCCCTGGGCTGACGAAATTTTAAAGTAGCCTATCGTTCAAGTCGGGTCCCATTTGGTATATATGCAAAATTTGACGACGATCGATCTAAAATTGTAGGTTTGTATAGAGAATACACACACACACACTGGAAATCAATTTTATACACACTGAAGAGCCAAAAAAGCTGAAACACCTGCCTAATATCGTGTATTGCCCCCGCGAGCCCGCAGAAGTGCTGCAACACGACGTGGCATGGACTCGACTAATGTCTGAAGTAGTGCTGGAGGTAATTTACACCATGAATCCTGCAGGGCTGTCCATAAATCCGTAGGAGTAAGAGGGGGGTGGAGATCTCTTCTGAACAGCACGTTGCAAGGCATCCCAGATATGTTCAATAATGTTCATGTCTGGGGATTTTGGTGGCCAGCGGAAGTGTTTAAAGTCAGAAGAGTGTTCCTGGAGCCACTTTGTAGCAATTCTGGACGTGTGGGACGTCGGAATGCACAATGGACATGAATGGGTGCAGGTGATCAGACAGGATGCTTACGTACCTGTCACCTGTCAGAGTCGTATCTAGACGTATCTGGGGTCCCATATCACGCCAACTGCATCACATAGCCTCCACCAGCTTGAACAGTCCCCTGTTGACATGTAGGGTCCATGGATTCATGAGGTTGTCTCCATACCCGTACACGTCGAAGCAATTGGAACCGAGACTCGTCAAACAGGCAACGTGTTTCCAGTCCTCAACAGTCCAATGTCGGTGTTGTCGGGTCCAGGCGAGGCGTAAAGCTTTGTGTCGTGCAGTCATCAAGGGTACACGAGTGGGCCTTCGGCTCCGCAAGCCCATATCGATGATGTTTCGTTGAATGGTTCGCACGCTGACACTTGTTGATGGCCCAGCATTGAAATCTGCAGCAATTTGCGGAAGGGTTGCACGTCTGTCACGTTTAATGATTCTCGTCAGTCGTCCCGTTCTTGCATGATCTTTTTCCGGCAGCAGCGATGTCGTAGATTTAATTTTTTACCGGATTCCCGATATTCACGGTGCACTCGTGAAATGGTCGTACGTGAAAATCCAAATTTCATCGCTACCTCGGAGATGCTATGTCCCATCTCTCGTGCGCCGACTATAACACCACGTTCAAACTCACTTAAATCTCGCTAACCTGCCATTGTAGCAGCAGTAACCGATCTAACAACTATGCCAGACACTTGTTGTGTTATATAGGCGTTGCCGACCGCAGCGCCGTACTCTGATTGGTTCCATATCTCTTTATTTGCATACTCATGCCTGTACCAGTTTTTTTGGCTCTTCAGTTTATATAGATGTACCACAGCATAGTATAGATAAATATTACTATAAATAAATTTCATCAAACTTTGGTAAAATGCTGGAAATGTTAATCACTACCAATCAATTCCATTTTTAGCATTGGTAGAGTGAGAGTAATTTAAGTAAATACAGTCATTCATAAAATTAAATATTAATTGAAAGGTATTTAATATGAACGCTTTGTAAATTATGTAACCATTTGTTATGTGACCTAATCAGCATAGATTTTTTAATCTAATATAATTGTCAGATGTACAAAAGTTACGTAATATGATTCTGATGGGACTATGAGGAGTATATTAATGTTCTGTAAATTCTAATGACCATTTGTAACCTTATACTCTACCTTTCTATTTTATAATTATTTATTTTTTAAATATGTTTGTCAAATGTTTAGAAATCACATTGAATGGTTTTGGTGACATTGTTGGAGTTTTCATGTATATACACATATCATTTTTGTCTAAATGGAAATATATTGCAAAATATGCTGTAAAACATTGGTAATTTTTGCAATTTGTGGCAAAGTGGGTCACCTTGTGAAACTGATTTGTTTAATATTGTAGATATTGAGAATATTTGCAATCGACGAGATTTATTTTGAAAGTAAAGGTAATCTGATGGACTAGAAGATGTTTTAACCCCTTAAAACTGTTAACAGTATATTGATAGTTTTGTATTAGTGAGAATATTTTATATATAAAGGGTTATATATAATTTAAAAAAAAATTACCGGTGGTGGTTTTTAAGAAACCATTTTGCAATTGATTAATCAATATCTCTAACCTAAGTAGAGAAACCAAGACGAGAGCTCAGTGCTTCGCATCAACTAGCAACGGCAGTTGTGATTATAATCGCGAAGCATATAAACCTGCAATGAAATAGCTGTTTTTTTTTTCGGTTATAATCACAAAGACGCCTATGAGTACTGACGCTTTGGCAGTTCCGTGTGGTCAAGGAGGACCACACTTTACGTGTATTACTAACGTTACTTTCCTGTATACGAACATCAACTGTTAAAATTTTGTGACAAACGCTATATAGGCAGAGAAACAAACTGTACATAGGCGGAGATAGACTTAGAAGTCTGGGGGGCATGGTCATTATATTGCTGGGGCACACGATGATGATGTCAATTCATCTATACTGTATGCATTAGATCAGTCGACTTCACCTTTGGGGGGGGGGACTGTATCTCCGCCCATGCTACTGTATAGTTGTTTTCTAAAAGAGGTATTTTGGCTGATAAAATTTTCTTTTTACCCATTTTTTTATGGTTAATAAGTTTACAAAATATGGACGTTGAGTCTGAGAAATGACCAAGAATGAGAGTACTTCCATGTACACAGAGTTTCTGCAGCGAAGAAAAAAATTCCCTATATATTGTATATGAGAGAGAAAGAGATAGTATAGGCTATATTATTTTCATTCCGCAACGAAGATATCGAAATTCTTTGCACAGAGAAACAAACAGGTCTCTGCAGGTGAAATCAAAGAGAATATGCCCACTATCTGGAAAATAAAGTGGATCTTTGTGGTACCACACCCCGAAATAAAAAAAACTATTCAGTTCAGGCTTTTTTTCCTTTATTTAATCCTGATTTTTCCACGAAAGTCAAGCAAATGACAAGGACCACATAATTTTAGTCCCTCCGATGAGGGCTTTCCCCCCCCCCCCCCGGATGCACATTTATTGTTTTGTGACCCCTGTGTATGGGCTTTTAAATTTTGCCTTAATTCATTCATCCATTATAGTCTAGTTTTCTTGACTACTCATTCCCCCCAAATTAACAGTTCCGGACTATAGCCTGATCACCCCCCCCCCCCATACCGTAAATATGTCAGTGTGTGTCACTATCTTTCGGTCGTTCACATGCTTTCACACTGTCTAGGTCACTTTTTCCGTCTATCGCTCACCAGGTCATTCATTTGGTCATTCACATACTTGCGCATTGTTTTGGTCACTCACATGCTTCCATATTCTGCAGGTTAGTCATCTAAGTCAGTGTTTCTCAAACGCCGGGCCGCCGCCCAGTACCGGGTCCTAACACTTTAGTCACACCGGGCCGTGAGTGATTTGCAGTTTCATTTTTCCCATAAATTTCTCGTTAGTTGTGTGTATGACCGGGCCTTTCACTTACACAAAAGAGATTTACTGGGCCGCGAGCTTCCAAAGGTTGAGAATCACTGATCTAAGTGGTCTGGATTTTTTTTAAACGCGACGCTATCTTGTTAAAACTCAAAACAAAAAACAGCTTTGCGAATATCAGCAACAAGAAAATTTTCTTTGTTAGCTCTCCGGGATCCGGGATTTTTAAGGATTCCGTGGCATTTGATCATGTGGAACCTTGAAAATCTGTCACGGAACCCCGGGGTTCCGCGGAACACCAGTAGGAAACCCCTGACCTAGAGAGAGTAGGGAGTTTGCAATCATGTGAATGAACAAAGAATGAGACCTAGACAGCTAGTGACTATATAGGTACTTTTAGGTGAGTAAATGAACGAAAGAATGGCATAGAAAGACGAGGCACCAGGTTGGTGAGTGGGCTATATAGTTTGCTAGCATGTGAGTTACCGAAACAGTGTGTCAGCTCGTGAGTGACCACAAGAATGATTTAGAGCGTGGGAAAGCATTTGAGGCATCAAAAGTGTGCAAGCATGTGAATTACCAAAAGAACGTCCTGAAGTCCTGAAAAGCGAGGGACCAGGTCAGTGACCGACAAAAAAGAGTAAGGGGTCATTCAAGTATTACGTCAGCATCGGGGGGAAGGGGATTTTGGATTTGCCGACTTTTGATGACAACAGGGGGGGTGGGGTTTGAAGGTTGCTTACGTCATCAACCACCCCTTTTTGAAGATATGAAATATTCTAAGCCACTGACGAAATTTTGCTGACAAGGGGGGGGGGCGTTTTGCTGACTTTTGCTGACGGGGGGGGGGTCAAAAATGGCTAAAAATCTGCTTACGTACTACTTGAATGGCCCCTAGCCCAGAATTTTTTTTATCATGGAAATGACGTAGATATCGAAAGACCAGGTTAGTGACTAAGAAAGTGTGCGAGCACGTGATTGACCAAAATAGAGTGACTTGAAGACAGGGCCAAGCGAGCTATAGACAAAAATACTAATTTGAGGACGCAGTTGATGTGTGACATTGTGAAGAACATCAGACTAAAACCGGAGAATGTCGATAAAATTTGTGTGGCCCATATGCGTCAAAACCTTAAATCCGCCAAGAAAAGGAAACGGAAGAGCTAAAAGATTCTATCAATCACCAACGAGTGTCGGTTCTGCTTTCTCCTTTGGCACTGTTGATGCACCGTGATGATGATGGTGATGTCACTGGGAGCCATTATGGCCATCGTATGGGTTAATAACGAACAAGCACATCCATGGCCCGTTCGGTGTCGTACGCGGCGAGCTATAAATGAACGACATCTGCCCTCGACTATTTGCTAATCGCAGCGGGTAAGGTTTTTTGACAGGGGAAGGTTAATCCTGTCATACAAGGAGGGAAGCAATCCGAGCGGAATCTTTAATCTTCATCTTTCTCTCTATATATATACGTATAGGAGAGGATACGCAGAATGTGTGCGATGAGTTGTACATAGTTTGGATGAAAAGAGTGGGGCATATCCCGACCCATTACATGCATATAACATGAAAGAGAACTCGGGAATTTTGATTGAGAGAAAGGTCCGATATGTCAATCCGTGTCTGTTCGTGTGGCCACGGGCAGACACGGGAGACTGAATATACAGGGTGACTCTGAGCTCATGGGCCAAACTTTAATTGAAGGTAAAATACACATGAAGAAAAGCAGTTTTTCTATAGCAATATGGTGTCCGAAATGAAAAGTGTTGACGGGAAAAACAACGAAATGCTAAGGAAAGGAGGAAAAATGTATTTTTTAATTGCATGTGATTTTTGTGGGAAGTCTTGCTCTAACAATGGTTCGGTACAATTAAATGCTGACGACCGTTAAATTAACGACCGTTAACAGTGATGAAGCCCTGGAAGCGTCGATGCAATGATTGGCGTATATTGTGGAGTCCCCACTCTGAGCTACGGGTCCCGACTCAATCTTCATTTGCAGTGGCTCCCGAGAGAGGGCCGTACGGATCCACTTACAGCCAGGGGTTCTTTAGCTGTGGGTCACAATCCAACCTTCAGTCGCCGCGACTTCCGAAATGGGTCGTGGTCCGAATCCACTAACAACCAGTTACGGGTCCCGACTCAAGCTTCATTTGCAGAGGCTATCGAGAAGGGTCGTACGGATCCACTTACAGCCAGGGATTCTTGAGCTATGAAATACCCAACCTTCATTCGTAGGGGCCCGCCAGATGATCTTAAGCTGTGAGTAACGAATGAGAATTGATTGGCAGGCTCTTCTGAGATGGGCTATGGGTCCCGATTCTTGCTTCATTTGCGGGGGCTTCCGAGATAGGTCGTAAAAATCCACTAACAGCCAGATGATCTTGAGCTATGGGTAACGAATGATGACGATAGAAAATTCGCACTTCATTCGCAGGGAGCTTCCAAGATGTGTAGTGCAATTCCACCAACAGCCAGGGTGGATCTTGACCTATGATGGGTCACGACCCAAACTTGTTTCGGAGGGTCTTCCGATATAGGTCATAAAAATTCCCTTACAGTCCTGTTATAAATGCACTTATTGCGTCATTGGGTCCCCATGGGCCATGAAGCTTATGATCTTGCTGCTGATTTTGAGTCGCGGCTGAAAAGGGGTCAAGAACCCCTGCTTTAAAGTATGGGGTCCTTCAACCCGCGACTCGCCAACGACATTTTGGTGGCTCGCTAAAAAACTGATTAGCGAAAAAATGAAACCAGTATTCCACTATCTGAAAAAAACTATGGTGGTAATAATTCTTATTCGTTTTGGACATTCCTTCTATTGTGCGAACAATTGGTACATTTGCGCTCATGGCCCCCACATGGGGGGGGGGGGCTGACAGAGCTCTAAACCTGGGGCCCGGGACGGCCCATCATCATTTTTTTTGCTTTTTCACGCTATAAATTAGCTACAGAAGGGGGCCCGTTAAAAGTCTGACCGAAGGGCCCGCAAGAGATCCCAGCCTAGGGGCCCTGCTACAGGATGTGGGGGCCATGTTTGCACTACGGAAATATCAAATATTCACCAGAATTCTTACTATTAGTTTCCACTTTGAAGCAATAAGAGAGTTACAGAAAATTTGATTACAAAAAAGAAATAGGAGGAAAATTTTCTGAATAAGGCCGGGATTATACTATAAAAATTTGATAAAAGTACTTTTACAAAACGTGAAAAATACCACCAATAAGATAATTGGTTACATTCTAGAAAATGCAACCGATTGTCTTATTCGTAGTATTTTTCAAGTTTTATAAAAGGGCTTTTATCAAACTTTTATAGTGTAATAATCTCAGTCTAAGGCCGGGATTACACTATAAAAGGTTCATAAAAGTTCATTTATAAAACTCGGAAAATACAACCAATAAGGTGATCGATTGCATTTCCTAGAATGTTACCAATGCTCTTATTGATTGCATTTTTCAACTTTTATAAAATTACTTTTATCAAACTTTTATAGTATAATCCCCGGCCTTACATCAGAATTTTTTTTTATCAATAGCAATCGAGGGATTAAAACTTCAGAATAAATTTGTCGATGAATTTACTATTCAAAGATGAGTTTTCTTTAAGGCCGGCATTAACAATAGAAAAATTTGATAAAAGACCTTTTACAAATCTGGAATAAGTAAAACAACTAATAAGCCTATTGGTTACATTCGCTCGAATGTAAAAGACGCGCTTATTGGTTGCATTTTCCAAGTTTTATAAATGAAATTTTGTAAAACTTTTATAGTGTAGTCCCGGCCTAAGCATAACACTGATAGCCCCGGGCGTTGAACTCACAGTGAGCAAGCTCTGGAATTATATGTTATAATTATCAATAATCAATTAATAAGCTTTAATTATTATGCGATTGTTTATATTAATTTGAAAAATTTAACTGATAATTGTAATATTCTAATTTATTTACATAGGCGTGTATGTATATATATACGTACAAGGCACATAGGTTAAAGGGCGTATGGTAGTTTACTGGAGAACCGTTCATCCTATGCCAGGATTACGCAATAAAAGCTCTCTCTTTTACAAAACTTTTACAAAATTTCAACCAATATTTCAACCAATTTCAATGCATTGGTTGCATTTGAGCGAATGTAACCCATACGTTTAGTGGTTGGATTTTTCAAGTTTTATAAAAGAACTTTTACAAAAATTTTATAGCGTAATCCCGGCACTAGAGGCATACTTCCAACTGGAAAAAGTATCCAAATAACGTGTAGTGCTCAGATACATCATCCATGTTGCAAGGGGCTGTATAGTTACTAAAATAAAAAAAATTTATACGGGCACCCTGTGCTCGAGAAACCAATTAGAAAGTTGTTGCCCTGATGCCAAAGAAAACCAAGTTTCTATAAGTTCAATAATTGCAGAGGAATTCTAAAAACGGAGCAAAGTTGGGTTTTACCCGCACTTAACGTTGTTTCTCCTGTACGTATGTTGCGGGCTCTTCAATACGAGTCATATTCGTTAATCAGTCGAATTAAAATTCAATCAATCAGTCGAATTAAAATTCAATCAATCAGTCGATTAATCGATTGAAACATTTCGATTAACCGGTTAAAAATTTTAATCGATTCCCAGCCCTGGTTAATACAGTAAAACCTCTCTTTTGCGGACACCGGTGAGACAAAAAAAAAATTCCTTAGTAAAAGAATGGTGACCGTTAATGAAGGGTTTGAAATGCATACCTTCATTGTATGAGGGGAAATTATTATTTTTCCGCAAAAGAAGGGTGAGCGCATCTCAGGGAGGGGGTCCGTTAAGAGGGGTTTTACTGTACTGTATTTTACAGTTTCAAAACAGAAACCCCCTGAGTTAAAGTCATCCCTCCTTTTTACGGACAATTGTTTTCGTCCCGTGAGTGTCTGCAACAGAGGAGTTTTACTGTAATAATAACCCCCCTCTTTTGCAGACACTCACATTGAAACATTTCGATTAACCGGTTAAAAATTTTAATCGATTCCTAGCCCTAGTTAATACAGTAAAATCTCTATTTTGCGGACACCGGTGGGACAAAAAAAAAATTCGCCTGTAAAAGAGGGGTGACCGTTAATCAGGGGTTTGAAATGCATACCTTTATTGCATAAGGGGGGGGAGAATTATTATTTTCCGCAAAAGAAGGGTGACCGCATCTCGGGGGGGATGTCCGTTAAGAGGGGGTATATTTCAATGGTGTCCCTTGATCCAATAAAATTTTCGGAAAAGAACACCGCCAATGCAAACCGAGGAAAATATGTATTAAGGAATATGAGAGATATTGATTTTTTTTATTTAGCCCCCGCCCCCCTCACTAGTTTTGCTGTAATTCGATTGGCTGGCGTGATGAGAATGATGGATAATCATAATCTTGCCGCGTCCAACCGGGATGCCGAGAGCAACGGCGCGCGATTTATTGAACCATTTCATAACTCTGGGGGGAGAGCAAATCATAATCAAGGCTGCGCCCGGGACCGTCCAATCCGGGAAAGAAGGCGGAAAATGAAAATTCATAAAGTGGGAGGAGTTATAACGCGGAAAGATGAGTGTGAAATATGCGCAGTGTACGAATCCATAAAGAATTACCGATTCCAAGGTCCGATCAATCAATCGATCGATTCCATCGATTGGTACGATGCAGTACAAGTCCATTATATAACGAGAATCTTGCTATTACGAGTACAGTAAAACCCCTCTCTCAGATGCAGTCACTTGCCCCCCCCCCCATTTTTTACGTACTAATAATATATTTTCCCCTTGTATAATAAAAGTATACATTTCATACCCCTGATTAACGGTCTCTTTCTAAAACCCCTCCTTTGCGGATTAATTTTTTTTGTCTCGCCGGTGACCGCAAAAGAGAGGTTTTACGGTAATTCGCAAATGATTGCCAAACAGCTAATGGATTAAAGATACAAAAAATATTCGCTTATAGTTAACGCTCGAGTTATTTATGAATATCAATGAGAGCGTATTCGCTATAAGGGCAACGGAAATTCTCGAAAAAGAAAAACTTTAAGATACTGTGTAAAACCAATCTCAACGGCCACCCCCCTCTTTTACTCCCACATAATAACTCCTCCCTGTATACAAATAAAAGTATGCATTTCAAACCCATGATCAACGGTCACCCCCTCTTTTTGCGGAAGATTTTTTCCTCCTGTCGGTGTCCGCAAAAGAGAGGTTTACCGTACATAAAATGCGCTGGAATTTATTTTTTTTTAAATCTCTTCACCCTATTTATGGGTGTTTAAAAACGGGGCATGTTATATAGTACCCTCTTCGTAGATAAGATGACCAAACGCTGTATCTTATCTTCGTGTTATCTATATATAGGTGGTGGAAAAAAAACACACATCATATTCTCTGTCTGTATGTTGAATTGAGAAGGTGGGGCACGACCTCTGGTTTTGACATCGTTGGAATCTTAAATGACTGGACACGGGGTAAACAGGGCTTAATATCTTATTAGACACTACCTATAATACAAACACTAGCTATAATACCCGGCGCTGCCCGGGTTTTCTTTAATGGGGCTTTTTGAATCACGTGATATCTCCTTCTTTGTTCGAGGGATATGCAAACCGTGTTAACCTTCCTGCGCGACTCATGAAATAAACAAATATAGATTTACAGAAACGTAGAAATGAATATATATATATATATATTTCCTTTTTTAAGGGGCGCTAAGTATTTCAATTCCCCCCCCCGAACTTTAAGTTATCTATTTCTGCCTGTTTCAGCTTTCAAAAATGCTCAATTAAAGCTGTGGAATTTCTTCGATGTACTTTACGTGCCCATAATTAATTTTAAAACATCCTAAACTCTATGAATTCATGCGGTTGAATATCAAAAGACAATATACGGAGACATTAATTTTCATGCTTGAGAAGATGTAAATAAAAAGTTGAAATCAATGTTATTGCATGAATGTCCAACTCAAAAGTAGGTCCAGCTAATTACTTCATATTTAATCTCTCCTGGGATTCGTATATCTCTAAGCGAACTCAATATTTCAAAAATCGAGAATTCTATATAATTTTTAAAATTATTGATGCGGCGGAAAATCACACTAAATTTCCGCATTTCTACAGTAAAATCGGCAATTTTAACACTGATTTCTATGGGGATCATCCTTTGCCTGACCCTCAAAGCGATGCTGATAATGATTATGGCATCTATTTAAAAAGTCTCATTACTCAGAGGATTGAAAAAGTGGCAAACCATTACAAAGGCATAAACGTATAGTAACACGATTAGAGAAGTGACAAACCGTTGTAAAGGCATATACACGTCTGAAACGCGTTGCTAGGGAGCCACGGTAACCTAAGTAAACGTTCAGAAAGTGATTGTTGAGGCCCAAATACCATTGTTGCCCTACGGTTTTTTTGCCCATTTGGGGCATTTGCCTTGCTCTGACGAAATTTTAAAGTAGCCTATCGTTTAAGTCGGGTCTCATTTGGTATATTGGTATATATGCAAAATTTGGCGACGATCGATCTAAAATTGTAAATTTGTATAGAGAACATACACACACACATAGAAAATCAATTTTATATGTATAGATTTTTATAGTACAACGAATACTTTAGTGGCAGAAACTGCTGCATTGCACAAAGTACAAAATTTGGTTATACAATCAACATTGTGTATGAATGAGCAGTTAACTCTATTTAGATCAGAAGTCCACAGCCTTTTTCTAGTCGCAAGCACTGCCTGTACCCATCATCGAAAGAAGAGCACCTTTAAGACAAGTCTGACATACGAATGTTCAATCCTTCAATGCTACTAGTATAAGTTTTGTTTTTAAGTTAAAATGTTGATTAAGTGCCTGCGAGCACGAAATCGGACACGAGCATAGAGCACCCTGGATGCTCCATGGTGCTAGCGAGCAACGGGGTCAAAACATGCCTGCTATAGATGCAAAAGTGGTTCAAAATAAAAGGAAAATTGAGGTAAATTTTTCTGATGTGTCCCCCCCCCCCATTTATGTTTCTACAGTGCAGAAAACTAAAATTCGTTTATAACGAGAAGTCAGTTATAACAACCTGGGTGCTCCAGGGAGCACCGTTGGGAGCATCTCTACTATTCAGCAATAATCCCGTGATCATGAATGAATGGATGTCAGAAATGTGCATTTTTCACAAAAAATAGCGAAATCATGTGCAACTCGGGGTAGCTTAAGTCGGAGTATTACTCTACTATACTAACAGCTTGAGGAAGACATAAGAACATTTTTTTGCCAAAGAAATGCTTAATTGAAATGGCAGTTATGTAAGTAGCAGAGAACAGAGTTGTCTCAACAGCATCATGGGCCCACGGCCGAATGTTATACTTTGGGTCCTCAACTGGTTGGATTTTCCGGCCTACCAATCGAAATTCACAGAACAAGATGCTATTATCCTGAGAGCTCCAATGCGCCTGAGACCCACGAGAAATTCCTGAATGGGACCCATGCTTAAATAGATGCTTAATAGATGCTTGTCAGAGTTGGACCTACATTTTATATATGTTACTGACAAAGCCCGAAGTTGGCCACTTCGTGCACTGGCCAGCCCAGTTGACCCGGCCAATGTCCGAAATTCATGCTTTCGCCGAGCTTTGGCCGGCCCGTATATGTCGATCCCTGTACCCCCGTATATGGATCACTAAGATATCTAAATTCAGATTCCTTTGATCGTTAGGGTTGCCATTAGCTTAGCATAATAATAATTATAGTTAGCTATTTCTATGACCACATAAATGACCATAATTACCACAAAAAAATACCCCCACGGGGCGATGGCACCGAATCATAAGGATCGATGTATAAGGGCCGGCCAAAGCCCGGCGAAAGCCCGAATTTTGGACATTGGGTGAGTCAACTGGGCTGGCCAGTTCGCGAAGTGGTAAACTTCGAGCTTTAACATTATATATAAGTACGTATATCCATATCATGGCCCCCACATCTTGTAGCGGGACCCCTAGGCTGTCATCCTTTGCGGGCCCCTCGGTCAGACTTTTAACGGGCCCCTTCTGTAGCTAATTTATAGCGTGAAAAAGCAAAGAAAATGATGATAATCGTCCCGGGCCCCAGTGCTAGAGCCCTGTCAGCCCCCTCCCTATGTGGGGGGGGGGGGGCATGATCCATATACAGTATATCCATATACAATGGAAAGTTTGGATATTCATCGGTGGTCCTGAAAATAATCAAGCAACTTCAATCACGCAATTCCTGGGACGCTAAATACCTGTAATATTAATCACGAAAAATTTGTTGCACACTATTATAGCATTTGACAACCAAAAGACATTCATTACAACACACACAAAAAAAAAAAAAAGTTCGTGAATCATGACCTCATCAAGAGTACATAAAAGTCCCTATCACCCGGACCCTTCGATTGTTTAAGGTCCCCCTTTTTTTCACCCCCCCCCCCCCCACAAAAAAAAGAGAGGTTGTGGTTCCTTCTGTTCAACAGTTGTTACTCTTACGCACGAACGAATACGACGCGTACTGAAGAGTCCGCAATATACGTACTATATAATGTGACCGCCATATTACAGTTTGAACTGAACACCGACCCGACCCTGGGTTTGTTGGGTACACTCTAATGGCTGGAGAGTACTCTGGGGGTGTGTGTGCGTGGATGGATCCCCCAATTCCATTCTTTACGGAGATTTTGGTCCCGCGACAGTTGCTGCTGCGAAATTTTGAATATCATTCAGATTTTACATATACGGGGTGGGGGGGGAGGGGGGGTCCTTTTTTTTGCATGCAGGGGGAAAGCCTGATTTCACAAAAGGCGCCGCAGAGGATTAAAAACTATCAGATCCTCCTCCACTCATGCATCTATGCTTTTTTTGTGTGTACAATATCATACGTGGCTGAATCTTTTATATTAATGGCGGGAAAAAACGGTTAGACTGAGTGCTTCCCATTGATTTGCACAATATAGATATCCGTACTTTATTTCATATCTATAAGGTGGGGTGTTTTAGAATGTAAATCATATATACACAAAGTATCGATTTACCTGATGTGATCAGAGCCGTGGAAGGGAATTCACATCATTTCGAACAGACTAAAGTAGCTCCCCTCCCCAACAACCTTAGCATGGGCCCCCCCCATCCTGAAACAGGGCCCCCCAAGCTGTGATCTTTTACGGGGCCCCCGACGAGATTTCCACGCCCCCCCCGCCCCCTTTATGATGAATTTAGTGTAAAAAACAGAAATGGTGAAAATCTCGTCCCGGGCCCCAGGGCTGGAGCCTTGTCAGCCTACCCTTTGTGGGGACCATGAACCTTAGGCGGGGCTTCTTGACTGGAAATTTTTACTGGGATTCCTCAGGCCAGGATTCACGTTGATTTTCAAATAAATGCAAGAAATTTTTGAATACCGTAATTTCACACAAATACTGTATCATCCAAAATAACACCATTTTCTACATTAATCATCATAACTTCTGTATTCAAGCTATTCAAAAAATTTTTTTTTGCTGATATTGCCTGTAGAAAGATCAAGAAGCATTATTTTGTTAACACTCTTGTTTTATCCCTTATGTAGCTCGAATATGGATTTTTAAAAAAAATTAAATTTTGGACCATGGTTGTGTTACGGAGTCCCAACTATAGTCCATCATATATTTTGTGTCATAAATTGCTTACGAACCATAGTTGAGAGAATGTACTGAATGAACGCCAGGGTCTCTACCACCGGACTTATCCCGTTGCCGAGATCTCTTCCAGCCCAGCTTCGTGGCAGAGTCTGGAACAAAGTGAGTGCACCTAACAGTCTGAGTGTGTAGCTAGGGTTGTGTATGGTATTTCAGTGCTGCCATCTATACTTCAAATTGTGAGTGAAGTGTAATGATTGAATATTTGTAACGTTGTAGGCCTGTTGCTCTCTGTGGCGAAACTTTTTAACGGTGAGATCGGCTCGCTTTCGCGCCTTGAAGTTGGGAACCACAGAAAACCAACTTCAGTCGACCACCACTGTGGCACCGGTGGGATTCGAACCCGGATCCTCGCGATGTGAGTCCGTCACTATGACCACTCGACCACCACAGCGGTTGAGAGAATGTACTACAACTATATCATATATCCATTGTTATACTCTCTTTGCTAGAAGATGAAGGAGTTTTTCTAAATTTTCGACCCCTGAGAGGATCAAAAAGGGGAGTTCATAGAGAAATAACACCGAGCCAAAACCACTGAAGTTTCCTATTCGCTTACCATTCCTATAACCCTGTGCAAGAGAAATTGCATTTAGGTCCCTTCTGACCCATTCTTGGGGGCCCAGAATGGCTCATTTACGCACATTTTTGGGCCCCCTCCTCTTCCAAGTGGGCCCTGTGCACGTGCCATAAAAAACGGGACGTGTTTCAACAATGATATTTTATCTATTGGTATTAATGGTATACTAAATACTTACTTTACTAAACGGTATTTCGGACATTGAATCTGAGGCTGAGGAGACTTACGATGCAAACTCTGACGATGAAGATCATGATTTTTCTGCTATATCCAGCCGAAAGAGTGATGTAATCATTCCGAAAGTGTCTGGTCGGAATCAGAATAACACTGATGGAAATTGAAGACAGAGATGTACCTTTTTAATTTGCGTACTCTTTATAAATTTATTTTTAGAATGAAATTTCAGCAGTGCGCTAGATTTTGCTCAATAGAGCGAACTTATGGTGAGGATATTACATGTCATCCATAGCGTGTTCGCTGAACAACTAAATTGCCTGAATAGAAATGGCCGTGTTTCACATATAAAAAGGTACACATCAAAATAGAGCAATGTACTATGTAATGCAAGTGCTTATGTAAGTTTATCTTTCTTTTTTTCACGGTAAATCTTGTCAGCAGTTGTCTTCTATATTTTGAAATTTACAGTTGGAGAGTCATTTTATGGACACTCTGTGTACTTGAGATAAAATAAATTTCTTTAGAATTGACAAATTATTCATGTGAGACATTTCATATCGTGCACCGCCCAGGCTCTATCGATCAATTTTAGGCATTGCCCCGGGTGAGGGTGCGGCTGGGCGGTGTCCGGTGCTTTACTATGCATATAAAATACAGTACAGGAATACAAACACATCATTAAAAAAAGGTATATACAGATTTAAACATTTCTATTATACAAAATTTATATCGATGAGCTCTAATAATGTCTTTGTAGCTCTAGTGAGCCTTTTTTTTGTTTTTTGTTTTCTGTGGCCAGGCGCCAGGATCACGTCTTCCCTCGTTGGCTTGATGGCTCGGGTGAGCCCTCCGCCGTGGCCAGACCAGGTCCTGGACCACGCGTTTTCCCTCCCAGACTTGTTGGCTCGGGTGAGCCCTCCGCCGTGGCCAGGTCCTGGACCCCACGTCTTCCCTCCTTGGCTTGTTCGCTCGGGTGTGTCCTCCGCCGTGGCCAGACCACGCGTTTTCCCTCCTAGCCTTGTTGGCTCGGGTGAGCCCTCCGCCGTGGCCAGGCCAGGTCCTGGACCCACGTCTCCCCTCCTTGGCCTTTTCCCTCGGGTGTGTCCTCCACCTTTGTCCAGGCTAGGTCCTGGATCACGTGTTCCCTCTTTGGCTTGTTAGCTCGTGCGAGGCCTCCGCCGTGGCCAGTGCCATTGGCCCTTACAGGTATAACGTATAGTCCGGCCCTGCTAGTGTATAATAGCACTGTAAATGACTTCATACTCCTTCGTCCCTCTATGTCAGCATATAGACAAGTACTCAATAAACACGGAATCGTATTTCCCATCGCATCGTCACGTGCGTGACAAAAAAAAAAAAAAGTCTTGAAAGCATCACGCAGGACATCATCACCCAGTCACTCCCCGTATTGCTACGTGACACAATAGCACAAATAAAACTCATCGACCCTCGCCAATCTCGATCTTCACACTACACGGGAAATTAAAAGCGATATTTCTCCATCCGCGTAGACATTTATGGAAGCCCCAGTATGCGCGTGCACACTTTCGCGATACTTTCAATTATTATCAAACAAAACTGAGCGTGGCACAGGATCAAAAGCGATGACCCTCCTCGTCTTTAACACACACATTGACATATTATATCGCTATATTGAGATTTTTGTTCAAAAAAAAGGGAGGGAGGACCTCCTGCCACACGAGAGGAGGTAGAAGCAAATGGGGACTCGAACCCACTGTATGGCGGTCACAGGCCCGTGATATCTTCCCCCTCCCCATTCTTGCTATACGTATATTACACGAGGGTCCGGTCAACCGGAAGATGAGGGATTAAACACGGGACGGGGTAAGAACTAAACACCGGTGTTTCCCTCCTCGTCATTTTTTTTGATACACTATACATGGTATATGCTTCAGACTCACTTTCTATATTGTGTCGTACATGTTGTATCAGTTCATGTGAAAAATTACTCACACGGTGGTTCGATTTCAACGCTTCCGTTCCGTGTAAAAGGAGGAGGATCGCGCAGAAAAAAAAAAGGATGGTGACTAGCGCCACATCATAAGGGGACTATATTCAAATGCCGCCGCCATATATATTGTTTATCTTGATACGTAAATTTCGCAAAAATCAAACAGTTTACACTCGCATTTTACTTGCCTTTGACAATTTTTTTTTTGCCTTCAATTGGCAACTTTACTCGCCTTTGACAACTTCTTTAGTTTTATAATTGGCAACTTGCCTTTCACAATTCTTTTTAGTAAATATTGGTGACTTTACTTGCCTTTCACAATTTTTTTAGCTATAATTTTCTTCTGCCGCGAAGCTGAACTGGAAGAGATCTCGGCAACGAGATAAGTCCGGTGGCAGATTACTGGCGTTCAGCTATATTATTGGCAACTTTACTTGCATTTGACATTTTCTTTTTCTCTGTAATTTGCAACTTTACTCGCATCCAAAAATGGTTTTTGGCGATAATTGGCGATGCTTCGTGTGGATAACGATTTCGCGTATTTTTTTGAATGAAATATAATCAGCCTAAGTATTTATCATGCCATGTATTTTTCTTTTGATACTTTTCTACCAGAACACCTTTCGCGTTCCAGATGGATGCCCTTGTCGCGGGCGGAATTTGACCCGGGTGCCGGAAAGTTGTGCGACCCCCCCCCTCCTCCCCCGACAAATCTTCTTTAACTTCCATTAGCAACTCAAAACGTCATTAATAAATTCCTTAATCAACTTTATTGCGACCGCGAGAGGCCATTGCCCAGCTATTGCATTTGCGAGGTGTCCGAGAGAGAGGGTCAAGTGAAAAATCATTACAATAGGGGGGGGGGGACACACACACGACCCTTTACGACTACTACGACTACTACGCACTAAAAATCAATTTATCTTTCGTTCCACGGAACAACAAGAAGAAATAAAATCGAATCTTGCATGGAATCGAATAATTAAGACGCTTTAACGAAGTTTAGCCTCTCTTCCGATTGCGAATAATTGAGCGACCCTGCTGTACATATACTGAGAGAGAGCGAGCGAGAGAGAGAGAGAGAGAGAGAGCTCACAGTGGTGTGTGAATTAGAGGCGACCCAGAGACCTCCCACGCCACCTCTCACTAATGCGTTTTTATCATCGTTTAATCGAGTAGTACCCACGGTTCGAATTAGTGTCGCGCATCTAGTGAGTTAAGATAATCCAATTACACCATGGCCGACTCCCCCCTTTTTTCTTGGACACCCCGCTCTCTTACTCGCATTCTTTTGCATTCGAGTACATACGAATAAGGTGAAATTGGGAGATTTTACATATACAAGTAAGACGCTGGCTATCTAAGATCCAAGAAAATTAGCGAGACTGATTAAGGTCGCGTTTGAGATTAAGGACCCTAGAATGCGTGATCACCTCGAGATAAGTATTGTTCGAGTGGTTGGGATGGATAATGGTATGAAATGTAGGGGGGGGGGGGGTGTCTGGTGAAATGGAAAGTTGCAGGAACTTATTGTGTTCCACGGATCCTTTGCGTGAACGAGATGAATTTCGCGGACCCCTTATTCCTATGGAATGATGGACTTAATAAAATAATAACAATGGGACTATTGTTTTCTCGTTCAAGCTCACGGACCCACAGACCATCACTCTACGGACCCTCAAGATAGTTAAGGATCAATTCACACAATATAATAAATACCTAGCCTGATTACATTTCCTTCATGAAAATATGGAATATTGCCAAAAAAAAAAAATCTGTTATACTTATCGAAGTCAAGCAAAGTTGTTTATTTACAGCCGAATCATTTGCCAAATGCAAGGGAAGTTACCAAGTACCAACAAAGAAATTGCCAAAGGCGAGTGACGTTGTCAATTGAAGCCAAAAAAATTGCCAAAGTCAAGTAACGTTTCCAACTACAGCTAAAATTGTTTTAAAGTCTCCAATCGCGGAAAATGATGCAAGTCAAAATGTAATTCAAAAAAAAAATTCATACATGTTTGACAAATACGTGTGAGGAATATATTTATTTGACTACAATTAATGAGAGAGAGAAATCTCAGATTCATGAAACTTCAGAAATAATGAAAGAAAAAATCCCAGAATTCAGAACTAATAAAAATGGAGAATTTATAAAAATTCAGAATTAATGAGAGTAATATCCCCAGAAAATTGATGTTTCAGAAATTATGCCAGAATTGAGGAAAATTCCAAAATCAAATCAGTTGAAGCTCAGACACCTTGTCTACTACTAACTAAACCACACATGCACCTCGTCCATATTCCTCTGCGGAACCTCTAACGAATTGGTGCATGCGGGAATGTGCGTGTAGTGAAACATGGTGTGTAGTTTGTATCTGTGTAATGCTTGTTATGTGCAGTGCTGCCATCTGTCACCGGTTTTTCTAACTATGAGTGAAGTGCAATGATTTAATAATTCATCGTTGCAGGTCTGTTGCTCTCTGCGGTGAGACTTCTTAATGGGGGAAGATCGGTTCGCGCATTTGCGCCTTGAAGTTGAGAACCACAGGAAACCAACTTCAGCCGACCACCACTGCGGCGATGGTGGGGTTCGAACCCGGATCTTCGTGATGCGAGTCTGTCACTATGACCACTCGACCACCACAGCGGCCACCTTGTCTACTGCAAAAAAAAAGATGTATTTGATAATGTAATGTGTACATTTTTTCACTTCTATTAGCATAAGTGCGGTGCCCGATGAGACCCTGGCACACCCCCCCCCCGAAGGGGGCTTGTGTTTAGTGTACAGTATCAGCTGAACTTTCAGATTGGGCGTGGTAGCCCGGGTCGATAAGATACTCGCTGAAAGTACCAAAAGATGTTTCGAGGTGTCGCAAGTTCGATACCCGGCTCGTCCTTGTCAGAAAACTTCCCTGACTCAGGGTTGCAACAGAAACGGGCGACATGAGTCCCCCATCGAGGGGTTAGCGCACCAACCTCTCGATGAGTATAAAAACAAGCCTGCCGTTCGGAATCGGCGATAAATCGTAGGTCCCGGTCTAATTAGCCGTCGTGTGCAGAAAATGATCAAATGAAATTTCAGATTAGTGTATATATGTAGTAGATCAGGACCTTCAAACTTCCTTGAATCACGAGCACCCTCTATATATCACTTTTTCATCACGGTTTTTTTCCACCCATGGTCTCCTGTGGACCATATTTCCTTCTTATGGGTCTTCGTATCTTATCCAGTCCCTCCCATCCAGGAGTGGGACCCTTTCTACCGAATCTGATTTTTTTCAGAAAATTTATAATGAACAAAACTTTTATAAATTGGGTTTGGTTGGTCTCCGGACCCCAGGGGTAAAATTCAATTAGCTTCTCTTGTCCTATTTACATGCATGGCCGTCTTAAAAATCACGATTCCTGGGCAAAGGGATGTTCTAGGGCGGCTGCACTCAGCTGAAAAAGTTACAGTTTACATATTTACAAACTTACTCAAATATCAGATAGCTTGTGTTGGTTCCCCCTATGAACATGAGGTTACTGACCCGGATGGTCCTATGTGTTAAGCATGGCTCTGGTTCTATGTGGGCGGGTTCTGCTTCTCCCCCCCCCCCCTCCCCTGTATTTCTCTTAAAAGTCTGATTTCTTCAGATCTGATTTTTCAACAGCCCCCCCCCCCTCCTCCTCCTCTCTGTGTGTCATGGCTCTCTTCCACTTGATTTTCATCAACAGCTTCCTTAGAATATCCCAAGATCGCAAGAGAGCCATATGGCCCAAGGTTGAAAGCTACTGGTCTATGTGCATCATCAAAAGAAGAGCACTCGTGTGACAACCCTGATTCAAAATTACACCAATTCTTGAATGTCATTTTAAATGTTTCTATAATTGGTGGGCCTTCCGTGATTTTTGGTGAATGTGAAATCGGGCATGAACATCCAATTTTCTTGGGCAGGGGGTGCACAACCGCAACGGCTCACGGGCCAGATGCGGCCAGAAAACATGTTTTATCCGGACCACGAAGTTGTTCGAGTAGAAAAGTACCAAAGGACACTAGGCTGATCATATTTCCTTCTTATAGAAATACGGAATATTGCCAAAAAAAAAAAAAAAAAAACTGTCAAAAACTGTTATCAAAGTCAAGCAAAGTTGCTACTTACAGCCGAAAAATTTACAAAAATAAAGTGAATTTGCCACTTCCCGCCAAAAAAGTAAATTGTCAAAGGTGAGTAAAGTTATCAATTAAAGCCAAAAACTTTGTCAAAGGCAGATAACGTTTCCAACTATAGCTAAAGTTGCTTAAAAGTCGCCAATCGCTGAAAGTGATGAAAGTCAAAACGTAATTCACAAAAAATCCATATCTTTGATAAATGTGTGAGATGAATATATTTATTTGACTCTGTTAATTAATTAATGACTCTGTTAATCTTAATTATGATAGAATCATAATTATCATAATGCAATTTACATGCAGTAAAACCCTTTTTTAACGGATACCCCCCCCCCCGTTAGATGCAGTTCCCTTTGTACAATAAAAGTATGCATTTCAAACCCCTGATTAATGGCCACCCGTCTTTTACGGACGAATTTTTTTGTCCCACTAGTGTCCGCAAAAGAGAGGTCTTACTGTATAATGAGAATAATCTTAATTCTTGATTGCAAAATTCAACTAATCCTTATTGAAAATAGGGATAAAACGGGATATATATATATATATATACAGTATTTTTCATAAAAAATTTGGGCCGTCAAAAATTACGGGAATATCCCGTAAAATACGGGTCATATGTTCACTCCTCTCTGTCTATATATATATATATACAAGTTTCTGTCCCGCGAGCTGCAGAAACCTCGCATATTTATCCCGTGGACTGAGAAGGCTGTGCTGCACCCCTGTTCTTGGGTGTCTCAGTGAGCACCGTGGTGCTCAAATGTCTGTAGTTAACTATAACCTAGCCGTCGCGTCGAGGGGAAGTGAAGAAATAAGACCTAGACAGCCGTTAGAGCGAATGTCTGTCCACGAATTCTTCCGTCTCTCGCCCACGGACAAAATTATTTTTATCACATAGTGATAATTTTATGCGTACGAGGGATAATTAGGTCGAGGCCGACACTTTTGAAGCCAATTTTCGGAACAGCAATCCTTCCGTGCAATTTCCCAGAATTCGAACCGGGTCCTGTCAAACCGGAGGTTGGTGCGTTAATCATTCTCTCGGCTGCCAGGCGTCACTCCGACCGTGTTAATGATCATGATTAAGGTGGTTTCTGTGTGTTGGCAGCTGGTCTGCCTGTGTGGAAAGTATTATTTTCCGATCCCATTAGCTGGTTATGTCTTGGCGGGGTGGATCCTTCAGTTCCAAAAATAATTGAATATTCTTACTACAATTTTTTTTTATTCTGAAATTTCTTTTTTTTTTTTTCATTTCTCACAACAATAGCGGTTTATTATTATTACTATTTTAAATTCAAAAATTGGTGTTTTACCTCGCAAAATTTTTTTCCCCAAAAAAAATTTCATGAATTTTGAAATTGTCTTCCATGAATCTTTAAATTGTCTTTCATGAATCATTAAATTGTCTTTCATGAATCATTAAATTGTCTTTCATGAATCATTAAATTGTCTTTCATGAATCATTAAATTGTCTTTCATGAATCATTAAATTGTCTTCCATGAATCATCAAATTCTCTTTCATGAATTTTAAAATTGCCTTTCATGAATCTATAAATTCCCTTCCATGAGTTTTGAAATTCTCTTGCATGAATTTTAAAATTGTCTTTCGTGAATCTTTAAATTCTCTTTCATGAATCTATAAATTGTCTTGCATGAATTTTAAAATTGTCTTGCATGAATTTTAAAATTGTCTTCCATGAATCTTCAAATTCTCTTCCATGAATCTTCAAATTCTCTTCCATGAATCTTCAAATTCTCTTTCATGAATTTATAAATTCTCTTGCATGAATTTTGAAATTCTCTTTCATGAATCTATAAATTCTCTTCCATGAATCTATAAATTCTCTTGCATGAATTTTGAAATTCTCTTTCATGAATCTATAAATTCTCTTCCATGAATCTATAAATTCTCTTCCATGAATCTATAAATTCTCTTCCATGAATTTTAAAATTGTCTTTCGTGAATCTTTAAATTCTCTTTCATGAATCTATAAATTCTCTTGCATGAATTTTAAAATTGTCTTGCATGAATTTTAAAATTGTCTTGCATGAATTTTAAAATTGTCTTCCATGAATCTTCAAATTCTCTTCCATGAATCTTCAAATTCTCTTCCATGAATCTTCAAATTCTCTTCCATGAATCTTCAAATTCTCTTCCATGAATCTTCAAATTCTCTTTCATGAATCTATAAATTCTCTCATGAATCAATAAATTCTCTTCCATGAATTTTGAAATTCTCTTCCATGAATTTTGAAATTCTCTTCCATGAATTTTGAAATTCTCTTCCATGAATTTTGAAATTCTCTTCCATGAATCTTTAAATTCCCTGTTATTACTTCTGAAATGTTCTCTTTCATTAATTTCGGAATTACCTGTTTCGTGAATTCTGCATTCTCATTGATTTCGACGCGGATTTTTTTCATACTAAAATAATTTATTACAATCTACTTCAGTAATTCTGAATTTTCAAAATGCTTGGAATTTATAGCAGCATCTGCCAACATGAAAGAGGGTAGCTATGCACTGAAAAAAAGCCAAAAGAAGCATTATTTTGGACTTTTTCTTCGTGTAAAAAAAAAATCTGTCACCTAAAATTTTTTTCCCGACCGCCTAGATTTTTTCCGCGATTTTTCCGGCCCTTAATCGTAAAAACACCGAGAAATAAAAAACTTAACGCGCCGTATTTTATTGCCTCTGGTTATTATGCACTGCATTCGTCATTGAAAAATGTCTTAAAAACAACGAACTCGGTTATAACGACAAAATGGCATGCAATCTTCAATGACGTTAAAACCGATTCCAACTGTATTTGTTAGTTCAAAAAAGGAATCTCTTCTGTTTTTTTTTTTGTTTTCTCACTGAGGTGATCATTAACTAGCGACCCAATCTTAACGAAAGGGTTGTTTCTTCCACAACATCGCAGATGAAATTCCTCGGTGATTTTTCCTTGTTTCTCCCCCCACCCCCCGCACCCTCCGCCTCAGGGAAATTTCCTTTTCCCAACTTAAAATAAATAAAAATTTCCTTCCACACACACACGCACCCCAAACCCTTTCCTTTAAAACTCTTAGATCGAAAGTATCGCCATCACTTTATCTTAAAAGAATTAGCTCTCGACGACCCTTTTACCTACGCAGAAGAGGAATTCAAAGTAATTTTTGCGGAATTTTCACGTGGTGGTGGGGGTGCTGTTGGTAGTGTGGGGGTGGGGGCGATCGTGGTGGGTGTCTTGCGTGTGTGGTGGGCATCAAGAAGCATCAAACTCTTTTCCGACCGCCGCCACCAGCTACGACAAAAGGAGACTCTCTCTCTCTCCGAAAAGTCTTTAAGAAAGGATGGAGAAAAGTATAAGACGACACATACACATACACACAGAAAAGAGAGCAAAAATTTTTATTCTTTTCTCCAGGATTCCAATCCATTCTTTTCCGTCTTTGGAGGAAAATTTTCCTCTCAAGTCCTCCGATCGCCCCCCACCCCTCCTTCCGTCACCATCTTGAAAACCCAGGGGTTCGTTCGTTAAATACGTGTAATAGGTGGGGATCCTTAATGGCACTTCGGCCGTGTTCGAAGACAATTAGAACCCCGTAGAAGAAAATGATATCGGATACATTGGAAAGGTGGAGGTTCTCCGGGCGGTACCACCCCCGCCCCCCCCCCCTCACTCACCCTCCCCAAACTCCAACCGTTCTACCCACCACCCGTCACCTCTCTCTCTCCCCCCCCATCCTAAGCGGTGTTGTTTTCAAAACTATTAGCATAAACTAATGGGTAAGGCCATTTTCCTTTTCCACTGGAATTGTAGGAGAGGGGTGGGGGCGCCCACGGCCGCCCTATCAAACAACTCTTTCCCCACTGAGCCCCCCACTTTTCTTCTACACATTCCTACGACTTTCATTTACCTATATATATTCTACTTTTGGTTTTGGCGAATACTTCTCTCTCTCTCTCTCTCTCTCTTACGGAGCCGCCGCCCCCACCACACACTTGGCCACCCTTTTTCTCTCCCGATGGAACTTTATTTCTCTTGAGGAGTAAGTATAAGAAGAAGATCTTTTACATTCTTTTGAGGAAAGTAAATTTGGGGAAACGTATTCTGTATTTTGAATTCGTTGATGACCGAAAATATTCTCCCCGTAAATTGTTAGCGATTGTTTGAAACCATTTTAAATGACGGCGGAGCGGATGGAATTGGGACCTAAAAGGGTGGTCGAGAGGGGGGGGGGCGACTGTGGCACAGCCCGCTCCTTCTTAAGGAGATGTATATATAACGATGGTTTCATTTCAGAAACCCCCCCCCCTTTTTACTTTTATTGCCCCCCCCCGCCACCACGTCCCACTTTGCCGCCCCCACCGCCCCTTTTTCCTCCTCCTCCACCACCACTCCCTTTCGCCGATACTCATTATACTCGCTTTTGATTGGCTTGTTCGGGCGGCGGGGGAGATGCTGGAGGGAGATTTTTAAAGAACTGCTCTCGGCACCCCACCCCCCCCGTCTCCCTCGCCCCCCGCAATTGGCTAACCACTGTCAGTGAGATTGGTTTTAATTAGGAAATTAATTGGCCAATGAAGGGATCGCGATTTGATTTCAACGAACGACACTGAGAAGATTTTGTAGAAACTCTGTTAAGTAAAATTTAAAAAAACAAAAAAAACAAATTTAGAGGAGAAAGAAATTTTTACAGTTTAATTTAAAAGGTGGCATCATTAACTTTGTGCTCGTTGGTCTTGTTCGAATTAATTCCACTTTATGCAAATTTCGTCACGTGATTTAAATTTATTTCTTCTTCTTTTTTAACTATCTCATCAGTTGATGGTAATGGTTTTTGGAAGTCTGACATTTTTGGTCTAATTAATTCATGATTTGTAGATTCCCCCCCCCCAAGATTTTGTCTAAATTAAGATTTTTTAAAAAAATTTGAAATCAATTTTTATTATTTAAAAAAAAAAATTGTTGGCAAAATTATTTTCTATGAAATTTATGGAATTTAAAAAATATATATATTGAAAAATTAATTTTTTTTTGTAAATTCTGATGAAATTCAATAATTTATGGTCCTGTTCGTATTAATTAATAATTATTTATTATTTTAAATTGTCTTTGAAGTTTATGGAACTGGTAAGAAAAAAAAATTTTATTATCAAATTATTTCTAAGAAATTTATAAAAAATGCTTATTATTAAATTATTTCTGAAAAAGTTATTGAAAAAATGTTTATTATTAAATTTATAAAAAAAAATGTTTATAAAGAAATTTAGAAAATAATTATTTATTGAGAAGTTTATAAAAAAAAATCAATTATTTTTAAGGAAATTGTAATGGAATAGGAAAATTTGTTTAAAATAATTTAACTTTATGCAAAATTTGTGTCACGTGATTGAAATTTTTATCTTTTTTTTAAATTCTTTTATCAAATTGGTGGCACTGTTTTTCCGCCGTCTGAAATTCTCGGATTAACTAACAATAACTTTGATTAATTAATTACTTAATTACTAATTCATAGATTTTTTTTTTCTAGATTTCATGTAAATTATAATTTTTAAAAATTTTGGAAAATTATTTTACAAAATTTTTTGCGACAGAAATAGTTTTTTATGAAGTTTATTCAATTTAGGGATATATATTTTTAAGAAATTTGTAAAAAAAAAAAATTTGTTTTTGTGGAAATTCTAATCGGATCTAAAAATGTATTGCGTAGCTGATCTTGTTCGAAATAAGTCTACTTTATGCAAATTTCGTCACGTGATTTAAATTTATATATATATTTTTTGTTAATTATCTCGTCAGTTGATGATAATGGTTTTTCGAAATCTGAAATTTTTGGCCTGAGCAATTCAGAATTTATAGATTTTTTTTTCAGATAGGGCCATTCAAGTACTACGTCAGAAAAATTTTAGCCATTTTTGGCCACCTTCTCACTCTTGCCAGGAAAATTTCGTCTTGTCTCCCCTATCTCCTAACACGTATTGGTGAGATCAGAGATGTACGTGGGGGGGAAGGACGAGGGGCTCGCCCTCGTGATTGAAATTGATTTCAAGCCGAAAATAAAATGTTAATAGACTCTCAGGATCAGGCCAATTCCAGGGGCCACCGTTACCAGATTCGGAGCCCGTAGAGAAAATGATAGGTGGGGGCTCCTTCATGTTGCGAATAATTCTAGTTCATTTTTTGTATTATTTGGAATAATCATTAACATTTCTACAGTTGAAAAATAGCTACTTTGTTCTTTTTTTTTCTATATTGCCACACGTATGCGGGACTCCTTCGAACGCAGGCCCCTGTGTAGCCGCATCTATCTCACACCTCTGAAGGCAATCCTGGTCAATTTAATCGAATGCTAAATATGTATGAAAAATAGATAGCCATGGTTTCTTGCAGTGCATCCATGGTGTAAAAAAAAAAAACAAAATCGTAACAACATGGCCTCCGAGAGCCTTATCTGCTCCTACCCAGCTTTGTGTGAGCTATCACGTCAACTGATGACCTCTTGGGACAGTCATCGATCAGCTCGACATATACAATGCAGTCCAGTGCCTGAGCGAGACGTGTTGCGTGAAACATGTGGAGATACAAATTTCTAATTTTCCTCTGATTTTCTAACATGGGCTGCATTCCATTCACATTCGCGTCTAACATCATCCGGTCAAAGCAAAGTAAATGCATGGCAACACCAAGTTCCCTATCTCTCAGATCACTTATTCGAGTCTAAATGGGGCTTGAAGGGGGGGGGGGGCTTTTTCTGACAATAATTGATACTGACACAGTTGGGAAATTTTAAAAAGAGCAATTCTTTTCTTCTCAATGCTCAAAATGGCTAAGTTTTGCATATTGTGGCCTCTGAAACAAACTTAAAACTGTGTTCAAAATAAGCATTTATGGCAGGAAAAGTTAAAAAAAAAAAGCATTTTTAGAAAATAGGCAAAAAAAGGCGGCATTTATGGCATTTTGCCTGAACTTCCGAGCTCTGGTAATGAGTAACTCATTACAAATGAGGTACTACAACGAGAAAAACTCGATTTTAAAAATTAACGAGTGCTCCACATGATTTGAACGTGCATGAACACGGTGGCATATACCGATAAGAGGCCATCTGACGGCCAATATATCAAGTAAGACAAGCAGGTGTATTTTGATAAAAGATTTATCAATATACAGTCTATATATTTTTGGCATAAATGTGCCGTAATACATTTATAATACAGTATTACACAATAACATCGTTGAATAGAAAATCAATTCTCGAAACTTCTACATCATAACCCAAAAGTGGATTATTTCCCGAGCAGATGTTACACGTATAGATCCATCGCCGATCGATACCGATCACGATGACAATCATACACATGATCGTCGAGAGATTGTTTGTGTGATTGGAAGCTATAAAAACATCTGATCGGTTATTTATGAAGTGAAATTTCATTTCTGTGTGTCATTATCTCATACAATCTTTCCCCCCTTCATGATGGAAATGTCGGGATTTTTATCCAATAATGCCGCATCATCGACCTCCATTCGTAACGACACCTGCATTGACAACGGGAGGACAAGTGGCATTTTGTCGACACACACGTGTGATTATATAATTATTAGCCTGGATTATTCGGGGTCCGGGAGAGTAATAAAACGGTTATTTCTATCCTTGATGTCGCTCGCGTCTTCTTACCCCCCCCCCCCCCCACCAGCTACCGTTTCTAGCTTGAATTTTCCTCCCGTACATTCAATAAATGTCCATCGTGAGGATGAGTCAAGCTCGCTCATCCTCATGGGATACTTCCCCAGGAACAATAATCGACCAGAACGTGTTAGGTCAGACAGAAATGGAAATAGTCCATAGTGTATGCATACTGTTGAGATTCTGCCCCCCCCCCCCACCCTCACGCCCGCGAACATTGACGCTGAGTGTTCATTATTTGGGACTTCAGAAAGTACAGAATGTGTACATGGTAATAGCCTGTGTATGTTACGGTTAAGGGGTCATTCAGGTATTACGCCAGCATCGGGGGGGGGGGCTTTCGGATTTGCTGACTTCTGATGATGAGGGGGGGGGGGTTTGAAGGTTGCTTACGTCATCAACCACCCCTTTTTTTGAAGATATGAAATATTCTAAGCTGCTGACGAAATTTTGCTGGGGGGGGGGGGGGTCAGTGTTTTGCTGACTTTTGCTGACATGGGGGGGTCAAAAATGACTGAAAATCTGCTTACGTACTTGAATTGCCCTTAAGTGTGACGAACCGGTTATTATGTGTAATCACCAATGGTCTCGATAAATTTGATTAATACTAACAAAAAAATTATCACTTTTACTGTAGATTATGCACGATACCCAAGAGTCGTTGGTTATACAGTAAGGTTGTTAAATGGGAGTTCATTATATCGGTGTGTAATCGTAAAATTTGAGAAATAGGAGTTCGTTTTTTCGAGGTCCGATACTAGAACCCGTTAAATAGGAGTTTGCTATATTCTTGTGTGATTGTGTACGCACAAAAACTTGCGTAAATTCGTTAAATCATGGTCCTAAAAACGTATACAGAGTTAAAGGACCGACTAATTCGGAGGATTGTCAGTAGGCATCAAGAGAAATAAAAATTGCAACGGAACATGGTGTCGCAAACCACGTTGAGAGGGTGGAAATGGCGAAAAACGCACGCACGCTCCGAGTCCAGAGGAGACGAAAGGTGGAGGCCAGTTGATCGCTGAATGGTTCGTGGGTTCGCTCACCGTATCTAACGAAATATCTGGAAATCTCAACGGAAGTTTTAGTGTTAACGTGTGGGCAGGAATCCTAGATGATGATTATCTCCTGGGGGCCGTACTTGCTGCCCGAACGCCTGAATCGAGCAACGTCACCTTTTCTGCAACACGTACTCCCGGAATTGCTGCAAAGTGTGCCGGCCCCAGTGCAGCGAAGCATGTGGTTCATGCATGATGGGTGGCCTTGCACATTTCTCCCGTGAGGTACGTAATCACCTCGCATGTTATATACCCAAGGAGGTGGATTGGACGCACGGGAATCGTGGTAACGAAGAAATTTCATAAAAACTTCGTTTATCATTTTTCCCGATCAGTTATCAAAAAGATGGTTTTTCTCCAGATGTGCATTTTCCAGGGTGCGATGACACGAAGGGAACGTAATGCCCTTCTTACGAAATCATTCAGATGCTTCTTACTAAATCCGTTTGCACACAGATTTATGGCTTTGCCCCGTGCAGGCCATTCGAATTGCTCGGCCTTTTTTTTTCACGATATAATTTAAAGTTCCTGACCACGAATTACTAAAATTTGCCTCCTCTCCGAACTTGCTACCCCAGCCCGCTTAACACCCTGTACATACGGCACCAAGGCCGCAACTAGGGGAGGAGAAGGTGGGACTGTTTGCCAGGGCCGTCTTAAGAGTATCATGGGCCCCCCGGGCCAAGTGGTTTTTCGGAGGCCTTACATATTAAATAATCCTAGAAAATTTAAGTAAATCCTAGTAAATCCTAGAAAATTTCAACCGGATCTCATTTTTGTGAGGTCCCTCTTCACTTGAGGCCCCCCCCCCCCCGGGTGGATCCATGTGTTAAGACGGCACTGATCCTAGCTTGAACTCGTAAAATGTGTATTTCCACTGTTTGATTTAAATTGTTGGTGTCTAATCGTCTCAAAATTAGAGATGACTAGAACCCGGAAGTTCAGGCATTAAATCGGTCGAAATAGGAAGGCACTAAAAATGCCTAAAATAGGCACTAAAAAGGCATAATTTTCGGAAGGAAGAAAAAATAATTAAACATAAATTATTAAGGGTCCAAAAAACTAGCTGAAAAATCGGTTGCACTTAATCCGTCTATTGTTTTAAGTATAGTTTATAGTAACTGCATTATAATCCAAATTAAATTGATTTCAAGTCCAAAATAGAATGTTACTAGACTCTCAGGAATTGGCCAATTCCAGGGCCGCCATTATCAAACGCGGAGTCGGTAGAGAAAATGATCTGTGGGGGGCTCTCTCAATTTGCGAATAATTAACCCGTTTATTTGTTGTATTATTTGGAATAATCGTTATCATTTCGATAGTTGAAACATGGATATGTTGTTCTATTTTTGTAAAATGAAAAAAAAAAAAAAAACCTTTTTCATATTAAACCACGTATGTGGGATTCCTTCGAGCGCGGGGCTGTGTGTGGCCGCATCTGTCACACACCTCTGAGGGCGACTCTTGTCAATTTAATCGAATACTAAATATGCATGTTTAATAAATAGCCATGATTTTTTCAGAGCATTTATGGTGCAAAAAATAAAATCAAAACAACATGGGGCTCAGAACCTGTCTGCTCCTACCCCGCCTTGTGTGAGTTATGACATCAATTCAAGACCTCTTGGGACAATCATCGGTCCGCTATATACCTACAACACAGTCCAGTGCCTGAGCGAGGCATATTATGTGGAGCCTGCCTGTGCGGAAACAAATTTCAAATTTTCCTCTGCTTTTCTAACACAAGCTGCGTTCATCTGAAACAAAATAACTCTCGTCTAACACCATCCGGTCAAAAAGCGAAGTTAATTCATGCCAACAGCAATCTCTCAGACCACTTAATTGCGTAAAAATGGGGCTGGAAGGGGGAAGGCTTTGACTGATAATTAATACTGAGTGTTGGAAAATTTTGAAAAAGAGCAATTCTTTTGGAGTCCTCAATGCCCAAAATATCCAAGTTTTACAGATCATGGCCTCTGAAATTCACTAATAAACTTGGAACGGCATTTATGGCATTTTGCCTGAACTTCCGGGCTCTAGAGATGACTAATACAGAACCAGGGAAGAAGCAGACTAGAAATAAAGTGAATTTCCAATGTTCTAATACACGTTTTTGCTGCCATCTAATGTCAAAAAGGAAGATGACTCAAATCGTGATAATGAATTTCGGATCAACAAGCGACAATTTTTATTCAGTTTCAGTTCTTTCTCAAGAGCATAAGGAGCAAACAAAAATAAATTGCCTAGAATGAAGCAGACGGCAGAAAAAGTTTTCGTCCACAACAGCTCCCTACGATCAAAGCCCACAAACTGAACTGAATGGCAACTTATGAGCACAAAGAACCATCAGAAACAAAGCACCTATAATGAAGCAGACGACAGCAGGAGTTTTCGCTCACAACAGTTCCCTACGATACAAGCCCACAAACTGAACTGGATGGCAAGTTCAGTTCTTTCTCAAGAGAATAAGGAGCCATCAAAAACAAATTGCCTAGAATGAAGCAGACGACAGCAGAAGTTTTCGTTCACAACAGCTCCCTACGACCCAAGCCCACAAACTGAACTGAATGGCAAGCTCAGTTCTTCCTTATGAGCACAAGGAACCATCAGAAACAAAGCACCTATAATGAAGCAGACGACAGCAGGAGTGTTTGTTCACAACAGTTCCCTGCGATTCAAGAGCACAAACTGAACTGGATGGCAAGTTCATATTGAGCTTGTATTACTGGAGGGAGCATCTAGCCATAGACATCAAATGCGAGGAAATCACGTGACTCGGTGAAAACAAAGTTCGTTTGCCAATAGAAATGTACAGTTGGGTCTGTAAATATTTCGTTTTAAAGATTAAAAAAAAAGATAAAGAACTCATCTAAAGATGAGAAAAGATTAAATTATTTATTTCATTAATACTGGAATAATTTCTTTCATTAATGCTAGAATAATGGTATTCGTTAATGCTGAAAAATTTCTTAATTTCATTAATTCTATAATTATTTCCTTTATTAATTATTATTTCTTTCATTAATTCTGGAGAGTAATTGCTTTCATGAATTCTGGATATGTTTCTTTCATTAATTCTGGATATGTTTCTTTCATTAATTCTGTATATGTTTCTTTCATTAATTCTGGATATGTTTCTTTCATTAATTCTGGATATGTTTCTTTCATTAATTCTGGATATGTTTCTTTTATTAATGCTGAAATTATTTCTTTCATTAATGCTGAATTGTACCTCATTAATTCTGGAATTATCTCTTTCATTAATTCTGGAATTATCTCTTTCATTAATTCTGGAATTATCTCTTTCATTAATTTTAGAATTATCGCTTTCATTAATTTTGAAATTATCGCTTTGATTAATTTTGGAATTATCACTTTTTCATTAATGCTGAAATTATTTCTGTCATTGATTCTGAAATTATGTCTCATTAATTCTTCAATTATCTCTTTCATTAATTTTGGAATTATCTCTTACTTTAATTCTGGAATTACCGCTTTCATTATAATTTTGGAATTATCACTTTCACCAATCTGAAATTATCTTTCATTGATGCTGGATCGGAATTATCGCTTTCAATTATTTTGGAAGTATCATTTCATTACTGCTGCAATTAACTCTTTCATTGATTTTGGAATTATCTCTTCCATTAATTCTATAACTTTTTCTTTCATTTATTTGGAATTATTTCTTTAATTAATTCTAGGATTTTTCTTTCATTAATTTCGGAATCATCCCTTTTTTTAATTCTGGAATTATTTCTTTCATTAATGCTGAAATTATCGCTTTCATTTATTTTGGAACTGAAATTATCTGTTTCATTAATTCTGGAATTGTTTTTAATTAATTCAGGAATTATCACTTTCATTTATTTTGGAACTGAAATTATCTCTTTCATTTATTTTGGAACTGAAATTATCTCTTTTATTAATTTTGGAACTATCTTTCATTAATTTTGGAACTATCTTTCATTAATTTTGGAACTATCTTTCATTAATTCTGGAATTATCACTTTCATTAATTTTGGAATTATCTATCATTAATTCTGGAATTATCATTTTCATTAATTTTGGAATTATCTATCATTAATTCTGGAATTATCATTTTCATTAATTTTGAAATTATCAATTTCGTCAATGCTGAAAATATCTCTTTCATTAATTCTGGCATTGTTTTTAATTAATTCTGGAATTATCTTTCATTAATGCTGGAATTATCACTTTCATTAATTCTGGAATTATCAATTTCGTCAATACTGAAAATATCTCTTTCATTAATTTTGGAATTATATTTAATTAATTTTGGAATTATCTTTAATTAATTTTGGAATTATCTTCAATTAATTTTGGAATTATCTTTAATTAATTTTGGAAATATCTTCAATTAATTTTGGAATTATCTTTAATTAATTTTGGAAATATCTTTCGTTAATGCTGGAATTATCACTTTCATTTATTTTGGAACTGAAATGATCACTTTCATTTATTTTGGAACTGAAATGATCACTTTCATTTATTTTGGAACTGAAATGATCACTTTCATTAATTTTGGAATTATCTTTAATTAATTTTGGAATTATCTTTTATTAATTTTGGAATTATCTTTCATTAATTTTGGAATTATCTTTAATTAATTTTGGAATTATCTTTAATTAATTTTGGAAATATCTTTCGTTAATGCTGGAATTATCACTTTCATTAATTTTGGAACTGAAACGGTCAATTTCATTAATTTTGGAATTATCACTTTCATTAATTTTGGAATTATCTTTCATTAATTTTGGAATTATCTTTCATTAATTTTGGAATTATCTTTCATTAATTTTGGAACTGAAACGGTCAATTTCATTAATTTTGGAATTATCTTTCATTAATTTTGGAATTATCTTTTATTAATTTTGGAATTATCTTTCGTTAATGCTGAAAGTATATCTTTCATTAATTTTTGAATTATCTTTAATTACTTTCATGCATTACTTTGCATTAAAGGAACAAATCTAAATGAAAGAAACAGAAATGAATCGATCTTCCTGTTTTTGCTCCAAAAAGTGCTTGATTAAAGCTTCGGAATTTCTTCAATGCAATTTATATGGGCCCATCATTAATTTCGAAACATCCTAAACTACATAAAAGAGGTGTACGTAAAATCACGTAAAAGAATACAATGTGATAAGTTAAAACCACAACGTATAGCATCGAAGATGTTGAGACAGATCATGGTTTTCTAAGGAGGACCTTACGATTGTGAATGAAAAGACTATTGTAGTCCTAGGAGACACGGGGGGTATCAAACGAAAGACCTAAATTATTGGAAATTTCATAAAAATACGCATGCGCGAGATTTTTTAACGCATAAATTTCGTTTCAGAGCTCCAAAATAATTCCAGGTCACCCGGGCTCATTAAAACGGCTTTGTTCCTATAATGCCGGTCGTGATTTGAGCTGCGCAAAACCGGTTTTGAAGTGGGGGGATGACTGTGCAAAACCGGCCATTAAAATAGCCCGCGCTGTTATAGACGCACCTCCAAACTGGTTTTTCCTCGGGTTTCTTCCTCTCTTTCTTTCAAATCGAGTATAGCTCCGGTCTCTCGCCATGGGGGCAATTTACTACCGATTGAGTTGTGCCAATTGTTTCCGCGCGTTGAAGCTGCGGGGCACTGCGGGTCTCCATCCGGCTTAAAGGGGAAAAAAATCGTATTGAATCCAATTTCCTCTAGACTTTTTCCCCCCAATCGAAGAAATAAAAAAAAAATAGAAGACAAACTAGAAATTACAAGAGAAGGAAATCTTGGAGGGCCCCGTTTCTTCTCCTCCTTCCACACCCCCCCCCCCCGAGTATCCAACTGCACATTATTACGTCAAAGCCATTAATTCTTGCTTGATCAGGAGCAAAGAGGAGGCCGGACTGCACGGCCGGTGATAACGACTTGACAGACTGGCGGACAGGTCATCCTTGAGCCACCGTACCCCATCTACCCCCCTCCTCCCCATTCCAACCAACCAACATAACACCGGTCATGATAGGAACGGGAATACGTAGGAAGTGGGGGGGGGAGTAAAGGGTTTGGGAAAATTGTGTGAGATAGTCTTGGAAAAGAGAGACAATTGGGAGAAGAGATGGATCAGGAGAGAGAGAGGGGGGGGGGGTGGACTAGGAGAGCCCCCCCTCCTCGGATTAAGAGCCCAAGCCCCGATTCATTAGTTTCCGGGGCGAAGAAAAGGGGTAAATCCCTCTTCTGTCATGCGATGGGGGATTTTCTGCTCAGCAGAGAGATCCCATTCTCTGGGAATACCCCGTTTTTTGCACATTTCTACACGTCGAGGAAAGGAAAGAAATGGGGCTAAAAACCAAGAAAACGGTTAAAACGGGGATCGTCGCTTATACTTAAAGAATGACTTTTTCAAGACGGAAAGAAGGGGAGAGGAAACTTGTTATAAAAACCTCAAAGGGTTGTGTGTGTGTGTGTGCGTGTTTGGACACTGATAACAGGATTAGGACCACAAGGCCGTCCGTGCGTCTATTCCAGGATTCTTTCTCCCTGTCCTGGACTCTGCCTGACATACGACCTTAGGGGGGGGGGGGATGTGCGACAGGTGCGGTCGCATCGGCCCCGCAGTTACGGTAGTAGTAGTAGTGAAAAACATGTACAACACGGTAAATCTACAACACACTCGCACATACCAAATATATATTTTCAATTTTGGGATTTTTTCATCTCATTAATTCTGAATTTTCATCAATTTCGGAAATTTTCTTTCATTAATTCTGAATTTTCATCAGTTTTGAAAATTTTCTCTCGTTAATTCCGAATTTTCATCATTTTGGAAATTTTCTTTCATTAATTCTGAATTTTCATCTTTTGGAATTGTTCTTTCATTAATTCTGAATTTTCATCAATTTTGGAAATTTTCTTTCATTAATTCTGAATTTTCATCAATTTTGGAAATTTTCTTTCATTAATTCTGAATTTTCATCAATTTTGGAAATTTTCTTTCATTAATTCTGAATTTTCATCAATTTTGGAAATTTTCTTTCATTAATTCTGAATTTTCATCAATTTTGGAAATTTTCTTTCATTAATTCTGAATTTTCTTTCATTAATTCTGAATTTTCATCAATTTTGGAATTTTTTCATTAATTTTGGAATTTTTCCATTAATTTTAAATTTTCATTAATTTTAAATTTTCATTAATTTTAAATTTTCATCAATTTCCGAATTTTTCTTTCATCCATTCTGAAAATTTTCCCATTTCTACCATTTTTCTTTCATTAATTTTGAATTTCCTACAATCATTTTTCATTAATTTATAATTATTTTTCCTTAATTTTAGAATTATTTTTTCATCACAGTTCTGAAATAATTTTCCATTAATTACAGAAATGTTTTCCATTATTTCTGGAAATTAATATAATTAGTATAATTCCAAAATTGATGAAAATCAGGAATTTATGAAATTTAAATAATTGCAGAATTATCTGTTTCTGGATGAAAATGCAGATGTCCACAATGGACGGGAAATTTAGAATTTATGGAAGGAGAATTATTATTAACGCAACTACACCCCACCTCCCCCACAAAACGCGGAGGTCGGTTCGACCGCAACTGTTACACACCCGTAAGGGCGGCTCTGGTTGAAACCCCCCTGGGCTGGATAGAGTACACCGTAGTTCAGCGGTTCTCGACCCGCTGAACTACGGTGTACTCTATCCAGAACTCTATTAATTACGGAAGTAAGCACTCTTTATACAGGGTGTCCGGAAAAAATTGATAGCGCTGAAAACAAAACAGAAACATCACAAAAGCTATTCAGCGGGAGAGATTTGTTTTGTGAATTTTTTTGTTGGTGAAAGAGAACAAGTTCATTTTTGATCGTTCCGGATTTCGAAATCGGTAACAAATTTCGCCGACAGATGGCGCTGTATTCCGAAAAACTTGACCTGTTGACGAAACCGAATTTCACAGATTCGAATAGCAGTATTTTATTATTCCATCCCGCCTCTTTATTGCAGTTTCTCCCGGTTTGGAGATATCAAGTGCTGAAAGGAATGGAAAAATTTTCGATTTCGAAATTACATTTTGTAATTCACTCCTACGGGGGGGGGGGGAGGGGGGAGAAATCACGTGCTTTCATGAACAATTTTTTTTCCCCCAAATTAATGAAAATGATTTTCGTGATTGCGATCATTTGCCGTTAAAACATTGATTACACTACAGCAAGGGTGCTCAACCTTTAGGAGAGTGCGGGCCACGTCATTGGTTTGAAAACGAGTCGCGGGCCATTTAAGTGAGCTGTGTACAGTCGAATCCCGTTTTAACGAAAACTTTTCTAATCCCCCCAAATACTTAAATTTACATAGTAACAATGCTAGGTAACCTGTAATTCCTTTATAACGAAATGATTCCTCCGGTATCTTGGGGTTCGTTATAACGGGATTCGACTGTATATGTCGCAGGTCACTTGAGTGATCTGCAAATGCGCCGCGGATCACTTAAATGATCTGGTAATGTGCCACGAGCCACTTCAGAGATGTGGAACTGTCTTACGGGCCCACTTAATTGTTCTGGAACTGTGCTGCGGGTCACTCGAAAGATCTGTGAATGTGCCCCGGATCACTTAATTGATCTGGAAATGCGTCGTGGGCCACTCGAGTGAAGCGTAACTGCACCACGGACCACTTAACTATTCCGGAATAGTGTCACGGGTCTCTCAATGATTTGTAAATATGACGTGGATAATTTTTTGAGTGATGTGGAACTGCACCGCGGGTCACTTGAATGATCTATAAATGTGCCACGGGCCGCTTAAGTGCTCTTGAATTGAGCCGGGACTCAATAATCTGTGGTGTTTGGTCAGAATATGATAACTACAAAATCGCATTTTTAAGATACAAGCATTTTCATTGTCATAATTGTTATCAAATACGTTGCCAAAAGTAGGAGCGATCACCAATTGTTATTGAAATTGCTGAAATATTGTGGGGGGGAAAACATTTAAATTTACATATATTTGAGATGAATACAGTTGAATCCCGTTTTAACGAATACCATTATAGCGAAAATCTCGTTCCAACGAACAATTTTCTAATTCCCCAGATAAGTTTTCATAGGAGAAATGCAGAAACCTTCAATTCCTTTATAACGAAATTTCGTTATAACGAAGTGATTTCTCCGGTCTCTTGGAGTTCGTTATAACGGGATTCGATTGTGTTTATATTTTTTTTTTGCCATGATTATATCACACTATAATTTATATATTGTGAAAAAATTTTTCATTCAACTTTAGTAAGTATTAAAAATCCAAATATAAACTTGAAAAACGGGATAAACGTATAAAAAAATCGAAACACCCGAAATTACAGGAATATCCCGTAATTACGGGACACAAGCGCTCCGTAAATTTGTTTCGGATATTTTACGGGGCTCAACTTGGTACTTGGGCTCAGAAAGGTTGAGAAACACTGATATATAGGCAGTGGCGTATTTACGGGGGGGGGGGGGCTTCGCGACTCATATCCCAGGGCGAAAAATTTAAAGGGGGTGGCAAATGTGAAGGTCTAGTGACCAAGAAAGTTTGTAGAATGGGAAAAGGGTGGAAAAATTTGTATAACCCTGAATGAATCCACCTCTGCCCAGACAGCAAGTGACTAGGTTAGTGAGTGATCAAAAGAGTGGTCTAGAGATTGCAAGTGCGTTTGGGAGGGAAAAAAAGTGACTTAGAAAGTGTGCGAGCTTGTCAATGACCAAAAAGAGTGATATATACAGAGCGAGGGGCCAGGACCTACGGAGGGTGAAAGCATCTGAATGACCAAAAGAATGAATGACCTAGAGCAGTGTTTCTCAAAGTGAGCAATATCGTTCCCGGTGGGCGATGGAAGTGTTCAAGGGGGCGATAGAGGCTACGAATATAACATGGGATCCTATGGGTTCGCTTGAGTCGGGGGTCGATGAGAGGAAAAAAAAAATTGAATAAGGGGGCGATGGAACAAAAAGTTTGGGAAATTATGACCTAGAGCAGCGGTTCTCAACCGGGGCTCCGTATGAACTTCCCAGGGGCGCCACGGCCACTCGAGGATAATAAATTAAATCAGTAAATTTGATAAACAAACAAAAAAGAGGCCTAAAGAGGGTACTGCCATATAAATAATATACTAAAAAGGGTTCGTCTAGTTGAACAGGGCTCCGCCATACAAACTATACACTGAAAAGGGCTCCGCGCAGGGGCGTAGCCAGAAATTTCGTTCGGGGGGGGGACCACTTTCATTTCGTGGGGGGGACCAAAGTGACAGAACAATGGATTTGGCCATCTTTTTCTCTTTTTTCGGTAATTTTCTCACATTTCGGGGGGGGGGTGGACCAGACCCCCAAGTCCACCCCCCTCGCTACGCCCTTGGCTCCGCGAGTCAGAAAAGGTTGAGAACCGCTGACCTAGAGTATAGTTTCCCAAAACTTTTTGTTCCATCTTTCCCCCTTCTTGATGTGAGAGAAACTTTTTCCCTCATAGTCCCCCAATTCAAGCAAATTACATAGGATCTTATGTTATACCAGCAACTTCAATCACCAACCAGGGGGGTGATAGTGGCCACTTCTTTGGGAAGCACTGACCTACAGCACGTGTAAACATGCAAATGATCAAAAGAGTAGCCCATAAAGTAAGGAAAACCATTTCGGTGAGCTATTAAAAGAGTGACGAGTAAAACAAGGATCCATGCCAGTGAGTGACCAAAAGAGTGACCTAGAGTGTGTGCAAGTGACCAAAACAGTGGGCAAGCATATGAGTGACCAAAACAGTGTGCAAGCACGTGAGTGACCAAAACGGTGTGCAAAGCACGTGAGTGACCAAAAGAGTGACTTAGAGAATGTGAGAGCATGAGAGTTATCAAAAGAGTGACTCATACTTGTGTACTTGCAGGGAGGGGGGTGGGGACTAAGCGGGTTATTGCAGAGCGTGGCGGATTCGGGGTGGGGGGAAAGAGCAGTCAAGAAAATTAGACTAGAATGGGAGAAGTTCTACCAAATTCGTGCCGCCCGCGGGCGGCAAAACCATAAACGCGCCTCCGGGTGTAGATCATCAACACGTGAATTCCGGACACTACGACAAGATCCCGATTTCACTGGGTTGGCAGACAATGGCGATTGGGAAAACGTGAGAAAAGTAAAGAAAAAACTGAAATCATTTCGAATGTTTTTGTTGTTGGGAGTCGGAGGGAGGAGATCAATGGCAAAAATCACGTACCATCAGGATTGTTCTCGAATGGAAGTGAGAACAGAGCGTGGATGAACGTGATTCTCGAGGAATGTTCCAGAATCCCCTCTGAGTTATTACAGCCCTCATGCCGTGAGAGAAGTTCGTATAAATTTGTTCCGTTTTTTCTTTGTTGTGTTTTGTGTTTGCTTTTGGTCACGTGTGAAGACGCTAATGGCGTTCCCTCGCATCGCAATCCTGTAAATCTCTCCTTTTTTCTTTTTTATGTGTTATCCCGATTCTTCTCCAGGCCACCATTGGAAGGAGGGAGGGCAATGACGGCTGGCTACTGGATTATGATCGTAGTGAGAAGTGCCACGTTCTCAACACGTCCGGGATAAGGTTACATTATTCCCATATACAGGGTGGTTGCAAATGAATAGATATTACTCAGAAATATGTAGCGCCCATTTTCTCATGGAGGTATTTTGATGAAACTTGGTATATGTGATATATGGACCATGGAGGGGGAAGAAAGATTCAATAACAAGAATTATTTCAATTTTTGACCACCAGGTGAAAAAGTGGCGCGTTTTACCGTATAAATTAAGCCGAGTAGTGTCAGCCAGTAGTATAGTCTGTGGCGTATTTACGGGGGGGGGGGTGGCAAGTTCAGGGGGGGGGGGCTTCAGATTTGAGAAATGATTGGCCAAGAAAATTAGTAGAATGGGAGAAGGGTGGTGAAATTTGAATAACCCTTAATGAATCCGCCTCTGTCCAGACAGCTAAGAGCTATAGGTCAGTGAGTGACGAAGAAAGGGACCTAGAGAGTTTGCAAGCACGGGAGTGAGCAAAGGGGGTGACTTAGAGCGTGAGCAAGCATGTAAATGAACTACAGAGCGAGGGACCAGGTCAGTGAGTGATCTAGAGCGTATGCAAACTTGTGAATGACAAAAACAGACCTAGAGTGCGTACAAGCATCTGAATGACAAAAACAGACCTAGAGTGCGTACAAGCATCTGAATGACAAAAACAGACCTAGAGTGCGTACAAGCATCTGAATGACAAAAACAGACCTAGAGTGCGTACAAGCATCTGAATGACCAAAAGAGTGATCTAAAGAGTGTGCAAGCTTGTGAATGACCAAAAGAATGACCTACAGAACGAGGGATCCGGTCAGGGAGTGACCTAGAGCACATGCAATCATGTGAATGACCTGGACACCTAGAGCATGTGTAAAGGTGTAAATCAGTGATTCCCAACGTGGGCGTTAACGCCCCCTGGGGGCGATGGAATATTACAGGGGGCCGGTAGAAGCTACGAGTATAACATAGGATCCTGTGAGCTAGATTGCGTGGTAGGGGCAATGGGACATAAAAGGTTGGGAAACTATGGTGTAAATGATCAAAAGCAACGAGCCATGTCAGTTAGCAGTCAAAACAGTGACCTAGAGAGTGTGTAAGCACGTGGGTGCGCAAAACAACGTGCAAACATGTGAATGACTAAAAGAGTGACTTAAAGAGTTCGTGAGCATGGGAATAACTCAGAAACACAAATATAATTGCAGGAGTGGAGGGAAGCCAAGCGGGTGGATGGCGAATTCGAAGAAAGAGTAGTCAAGAAAGTTAGACAAGAATGGTAAAAGGGCGGCAATATTCGTGTAGCTCGGAGGTGTCAAAACTACAGTACAAATGCGCCTCCGTGTAAAGCACCCGCTGTGGTGGACGTATTTCATTGAAACTTGACATATATGCTATTTGGATCATGGGAAAAACATAACTGCGATGAAAAGCGCTACCTTTCACCTGTTGGTCAATTTTTTTTTCCATTAGATCTTTCTTTTCTCCCCATGGTACACACATCCTACATATACCAATTTTTATCAAAATATCTCCATCAGAATGGGCACTACGTATTCTTGAGTAGTGCCAGTTTATTTGTAACCACCCTGTCTGTGTAACGGTATCGGAAGATAATATAGTATTCGGAAAATGTTACCGAAAAAGGTTTAGAAAAATTTAAATAATGAAAGAAATAATTTCATAACTGATAAAAATTCAAAATTAATGGGGAAATAATTCCAGAATTGATGAAAATTTAGAACTAATGAAAGATATAATTCCGTAATTGATAAAAATTCAGAATTAACGAGGAAAATATTTCAGAATTAATGAAAATAAAATCCAGAATCGATGGGGAAATTGAGAATTAATAAAATTAATAATTCCTCAATTGATGGAAATTCATAATTAATGGTAGTACCGGTCACGCACCCCTAAAAGCGGCTCTACCCCGTAGGCACCCAACATGAGAAAATTTATGAATGAATTTATTATCCAAAAAATAATTCACATTCCAAATTACCATAGTCTACCGCTTACAACGAAATAGAATATCGTTTCAATTTCCCAGAATTTTTTGTTCAATCTCCAGTGCTCTCGGATCCAAAAAGTCTTAGGAACAATAAGATAAATTTGATTGACTTTATTTGCGAAAAATTTATAAATTTTAGAATTTACGCAATTTTGATCGCCCCCCTCCCTCTTTCGCCGCCCATTTGCAAGATAGGAGGCAACAAGAATAATTCCTCGAGACGAGACGAAGCTACTCGATCTACGAGGAGATTAATGAACTGAGCATCAAGGTGGAATTGAGAGGGGGGAGGGGGGTCGGAGAAGAATTCCGACAACCCCGGCCCCCCCCCACCAAATTTCTTCCTTAAGAAAGGCTATAAGAATCTTGGGCGTCTTATTGGCCCTACGTTGTCGTGTGGGGGGGGGGGGGTAGAGGCGAGAGTGAAGTGAAGCAAAAGGGCTAATGATTCTTAGTCCTTTTAAGAATCCCCTCGTGTGTTGGACACAGAAATAATTAACGCTGGAGAGAGAATGTGAATGAATGAGTGAGTGAAAATGAATGAAGAAAGAAAGAAAGAAAGAAAAAAAAATGCGATGAATGCGCGAATGAATGGGTGGATGGATGGATGAATGAATGAATGAGTTTGCTCTCGTCGCTCTGGTTCTACGAGTACTCATTACCATGAGAACAACAAGACCTGATATTGAGGAAGAGGGAGAGCGAGCGGTTTTTCTCAGCCAATCAGTGCCAGTCTAACTACTGCTGCAGGGGTCAAGATATACTTCACCACGTGCGTTGACCACAGCCAATTTTCTTTGTTATATAAGTTATGTTTATCTTTATTATTATTATTTTTCATCGCCAGTTGTAAGCAATTTCAGTTCTTACTCCCCTGGAAAATTCTGGACAATCCCATGTGAGATTTACAGTGTTTATATGAAACTAAACCTTCGACCCCCCCCCCCCCCCCCACGGTGCATCCAGCGCCGGACTTGGAATGTTTACGTTAGTTAAGCCGGGGCTCCACTTATGTCAAGCCTGGCCCAACAGTCATTCGCAAATATTTGCCTTTCCCCGATGCAAAGAAGCAGCAGCGGCATAGTCTGGCTACAACCTGGCTCGGCCAGCACCTCCTGAGATAAAAGACCTTCCCACGCAGCTCGGGACGTCCGCAATTAGTCCATTTTCCACTCGGAATATTCAGGGAAAAAATTCCCCTGCTCGTGCCAGTATCATCGTTGTGCGGAAAAGAAGTGATCGGGCTCGGAATTGGCGATTTCTATGCCCCACATCGAATCACTATGCGGTATTTGCGAGCCAACCAGTAAGATTCTACGCCAAAATAAGAAGAAACGAAATAGGATACTGCGGTTTAAAATGTGGCAAACTTGCTAGGTAGTCTTAATGACGCTACAGATGAATTTGGCAACCCGTGAGTATAGGCCTTCTATCTCTAGGAGGTGCTGGCCCATATCTTGGCGGATATTTGCTTCAAGGACACACTCTCGCCAAGGAAATAATATTTGTGTTGTGATTGTTGTCGCCCAATGTGGTATATCTTCGGACAACCCCGAATTAGGAATCGTAAAAATTTTGCGACCCGAGCTACGTATAGCCTGAGGATAATTTCAATTATCAATCCCTAGAATGAGCTGAGCTATCATGGGAATATATTACAGGGTGTATAATATGTTCCCATAAATTCTTAGATAGTTTAAAAATTCATAAAAATTTGAGCAGTTGGCAACCCTGTTTCATGAGAATAACTTTTTGAGGAAAAACTATTCTCATGAATGAGGTTTTTTTATTTTTTTTTTGAGGTACAGAAAAATGCCAAAATTTTTGTCGATAGAGGGCGTCAATGCTTGGTCACCAGGGGCAAGTGCGCATCTTGGCGCCCCCCCCCCCCTTGTAATGCTGAAGGAGAGGTTTGAGAATAAAATTTGCGTACCTTCTGGTCCAGCGCCCGGGGTACGAAACCCGCCTGCTCCCCCCCCCCTAGTTGAGGCCCTGGATGGCGCTACACGAAAGCAAAATCGGAGTCCTATAAAATGCAGGCTGTATGATTAACAGGCATTTCTTAATTATCCTATTACTCGCGATTACATGAGATTTCTATTGTGATGTGATCACTGGTAGATAAAACAAACACGATCGCTGAAGTTGTTTTACCTCAGCCACGAATCACTGGCTGAAGTTTTACGTTTCACGTATGTTTCGGACACAGAAGAGATTGAAAGAAGATTCAGGTCCAATAAATGCTGTCGGGTAGCGCCCCCATCGACAAAAATGTGAACTTTTTTCTGTATCAAAAACAAATTCCCTTTCGTGAGACTAACTTTTTCGCACACCGCATTCAATTGTACCGATTCCTTCAGTTTTTATGAATTTATGGGACACCCTGTATATAAAGCAAAAATCTTGTGTCATCGAGTCACATATTTACTCTGACATTTTCCTCATCGAAACAAATCCCCCCCTCGAATGTCTATTCGAATTGATCAACGCAACTCCGGGCCGCACACGTCCACGGACGGTAATAATAGGAACGGTTGTCATACCGATACGTGTTAAGGTCCGACCGCAAAGTTTTCCTGTTGCCCGCGCCCCATTTCCGTCCATTAATCCCGAAACGGGAAGAGAAGTCGGGAATTCTTTTGCAACTTCGTGTAGCTAGATACTAGTTCTTAGGCTACGAGGGGAGGGGGGGGGGGTGGCTGTGGAATTCGTGTCATTAGTTAAGCCGCGGTTGCATGGGATGTCATAGCAACACCTGCCTCTTTGAAGTTTGAGAAGACAATTTGCTCCCGTTTTTTTTCCAATCCGGGACTCTTCATGATCATTCATACGCCCACCCCCCCCCATTCCACCGGGAGTGAAGAGCTATTGATTCCGTAAGCCGGGAAATCAAAGAAACAACGGACAGGAGCATAGCACCCCCCCCCCATAAGAGTCGTTTCAGCCCACCCTCCGCCCGGGCTGCAGTCGCATCAGCGCCATCATTGTCGAGCCATGGCCAGGAGACTAAATTTGTGTCCACTCTAAGGGTACCATTCTCTCCTCCTCCCCCTCCATTAGTGCCGTCTCAACACATGGGCTCACCCGGCACGGCCCGGGCCCCCCCCCCCATCCCTGATAATGAAATCTGGTTACAATTTTCGAGACCAAGTATGAAAATTGATAGGCAGGTACATCTAGCACAGTGCACAGAAAAATCACTCGGTCCGGGACCTACGATGCTGTTAAGACGGCCCAGCCTACCCCTTTCCCTTATTTAGTGGAAGGGTTGTCAATCTTTTTTGTTCCACGGACCCATGAAATTCATGGACACCTACCCCAATACAAGAATTTGAAGGGTCTCTCGAAGTGTGCGTCGCGGCTCCTAGGAGCGTCACTTCAGTTGTAAGGGGGTTCCACGGTGAGCTGTCTATATTGATATATGTGCCTATTCAGTGCCATGGGGGGGGGCTCTTTTCAACACTTTCTAAGTAGACCCTATGATGTTGACATGAATTTGGACTTTTCCCCCTCCATGAAATGACGACACCCTAGAGCAAGTCTGTTCGATCTTTAGGGAAGTGTGAGCGCACGGTCACTAGATTAAGTGAGCAGGAACATCCCCGCGGGTTACTTTAGTGATTTTTAAATGTGCCGCGGGCCTGTTTCAGTGATCTGGAACTTTCGCCTGCTTGTCGCTTAAGTGCTCCGCAACTCTGCCGCGGTGATTCGTAAATATACCTTGGGTCAGTTAAGTGACCAGCAAATTTTTCGCGTCCCGATTGAGTTCGCTGGAACTGTGCCACAGGTCACTAAAGTGATCTGTAATCTGTAAATGTGCCGTTGGCCGACTGATTGATCTGGAATGATGCCGAGTCATTTAAGTGCTCTGCAACTGCGCCACGGTGATTTTTTTTTGGATCACTTTGGAGAAATGTAAATTTGCCACGGTCCCCTTGAGAGCTAGAACTGTGCCGTTGGTCACTGAAGTGATCTGTAAATGTTCCAAGGGTCGCTTGAGTAATCTGGAACTGTGTCATGGGTCTTTAAAGTGATCTGTAAATGTGCCACGGTTCGCCCAAGTACTCTAAAACAGCGCCGCGGTGATTTGTAAATGTGTCGCATATCACTTTGGTGAAATGCAAATTTGCCGCGGGCCGCTTGAGTGAGTTGGAATCGTGCCACGGGTCACTTAGATAATCCGCAAGGGGACATTCAAGTATTACGACAACATCAGAGGGGGGGGGGAGAAGGGGGTTTTGGATTTGCTGACTTTTGATGACAAGGGGGAGGTGGGGTTTAAGGATGCTTACGTCATCAACCACCCCTTTTTGAAGATGTGAAATATTTTAAGCTGCTGATGAAATTTTGCTGACAGGGAGGGAGGGGGTTAGTGTTTTGCTGGCTTTTGCTGACAAGGGGGGGGGGGGGTAAAAAATGGCTGAAAATCTGCTAACGTAATACTTGAATGGCCCCCTAACTGGGCCGCGAGCAGCTTGAGTGATCTGGAACATCTGGAACTGTGTTACGGGTCGCTGAAACGATCTGTAAATGTGCCACGGGGCGCTCAAGTACTCTGAAACAGTTGAATTTTTCGATAATTTAACAGGTATGGCCTCAGTGAAATCACTTGGCCCGGGGGCCCACGATGCTCTTAGGATGGCCCTTCCCATGAGCCCCCCCCACTTAAAAGATTTATTTCTTCACAGCTCTCTGTGGTCCCCTTCACCACTTGCCGTGGCTCCTCTTTCGTCAGATTTTCACCCGTGACCCCCACCTTGGGATACTCCAAAACCTCAACGGGTAGCTAGGTCATATGGCCCCAAGTTGAAAACCACTGACCTAAATGATCTGTCAATTTGCCACTTTCTTGATTTTTACAAGGTTTGAGGTTATGGGCCAATCAGATGACACCGAGGCCGACATTTGGCCCGCAAGGCCACGGGTTGAACATATATGCCCTGGACCCCCTCATTGAGAATACTTTTTTTTTTCCAACATGTGTGAAGTTGACAAAGTATTGATTCCAGGGCTGAAGGTGGGGGGGGGGGGGGCTCGGCTCTTATAATGATGAGAGATAAGATGGGGCGGCTATGACCTTCAATATCCCGGAGAAAAACCTTTAACTCCTGGAGAATCCCCCTTCCGCCGCCCCCAGATGCCTTAAAATAAATTCTAAACAGGGAGCGAAAAGTTAAATGCCTCTTCCCATCACCATTGAAAGGAATTTGGAAAGAATCGCGAGGGTGGGGGCGGTAAGGGAGGGGGCGCCCTAAAGACAAGAGCACCATAATCATCATCATCATCATCGCAAGTTCATGTCGTAGACGGAGAAGAAGAATAATAAGAAGAGAGAGAGGAATGTGTAAAAGGGAGGTCTTTTGTATCAACGGGGGCGAAAGAAGAGAAATCAACCGAGAGGCCGGGAGCCCCTTCGGATTTTAATTAAATTAATTAACAGCCCGGCAAAGAAACGGGATGGAAAGGGTGGGGGGGGGCGACGGTGAAATGAAGCAAATGGGGTAAACGACGACGTTCACCAACAACAAGAACAGATCTCTCGTCATTGTGTGTGGGAGAGAACGAGAGTATAAGGGAGGGGGGCGAGAGCTGGTGGCAGTGTCGGGTTTTTAGGAGGGGAGGCGAGAGGAAAGCGGGGAAAAAACCGCATAATTACCGAAGAATTGTTAATTATCATTAACCCCGAAATTGTTACCCCGTAGTATAAAAGACTCGAGAAAATAGCTTAAGGGCGCTTACGAGGGTTCGGGGGGCGGTGGTAGGAAATTGGGGCGAAGATAACGAGTGGAGGGAGAGTTTAAACACACACATTGCCAAAAAAAAAAAAAATTATTTCCAAGATGTTCTCTAGATCGGGGTAACCGGTGGTGGGGGCGGCAAATGAAGAAGGTTTTGTTGGTTAATGTAAAAGAGGCGGCGAACTGAACACGACCGAAGAACAATCTGATTCCTTTTAATCTCCTTCCCTTCCACCCCTGGCTCCCACAGATTCTTGTTTGACATAGGGTTAGAATTTTCATAGAAAATTTTCGCTGTCGGCGGGGGGCGCGAGGAGGGGGGCGATCAAGGGGAGGGGGGGTGAAGAGATGTTTTCTTGAAACCCGTGTCGTATTTGAAATGGAAATAAGTACATGGGAGACACTTACCCCTTTCTTTCGAGATGTTTGTTTGCGGGAGAGTTGGGGGGAGGGTAAAAAAGGGGGGCGACCCGATGTTTGCCATGTAACTTACAACTGTTTTTGCATCACTTCGGTCTCGAGATCTATGTTTGTTTATGTGAGTGTGTGCGTGTGTGTGTGTGAATATTTAAGAAGGGCATGTCACCTCGTCCGAACACTGATTTTTCGTGAACATTTTTTCCCGCATTTATGTAAATTAGAGAACACGATTACTTCTCGAATTTATTTTTTTTTTCAAATTTAAATTTTAATTCAATTAATTAATTGGTAATTAGCGGGAAATCAAATCGAATCGAACCGTTGGTCGTGTGACAACGAAACTTCTATTTGTATTGTGTTAATGAGAACCAATCTGTGTGTGTATTTGATTCACATGTAAATGGGATTTTCCAGAATTTTTGCTTGGAAATGATTGGCCGATAATTAGAATTGAATTTGATTTAAAAAAAAAAAAAATCCATGTAAATACTTTGGAAACATGTTAATGACATTTCCGGGATCGTTGGTTAATCTCGGACAAGATTTTTTAAGGCTAAATGAAGGTTTTTAGGGTGATTGGAGGAGGTTATTTCTGGGTTTGAAAGTTCAATTTCGGCCACATTCGCTAATTCCCATCGTGTAAAATAGTGGTTCTCGACCGCTGTGGCCCCCGAGGATGTTCTTAGGAGGCCACGTGGGAAAATCGAGGGGGAGAGGAGCTACGGATAGATGATTAAGGGGTGGGGGAGAGCACGGAGATGCGAATGAATTTTACGCTGCAAATTTACTCAAGAATTAATCTAATAAAAAGGTAGGGCATCACACGCGCTCTCTTGGAAGGTGAGAACAGTGGTCAGGACAAAAGGGGACCCACAAATAAATAAAATTATGGTCTAAAGGGGGGGGGAAGCGGTGGGTGGAAAGAGGGTCAAGAACCACTGGAATGAAAGATTGCTTGAGCCTTCACAGGTCAGGATACCATACATGCTCAACACGTCGCCCTCGGGAGTCATTGGAGTCGTGTCCAGCGACCTGAAACCTAATCTTGTAAAAATGAACTGAGCCGCACGTTTCCAGATCGTTTTTGAGTGATCCGTCGCACATTTTCAGATACCTTGACTGACCGGGGCGAGGTTTATTGTATATTGTAAGAAGAGTTTCCGATTTCAATGGTAATTTGCGAAAGAATGCTTTCCACAAAAAGTCACTCTTGAGTGGGGGTGACGCATTTTATCAAGAGTTTAATAGCATTAGAATCCCCATAGAGGGTAATTAGGGGGTTTCCTAAAAGTGACCCGGTAAGCGGAGTGACGCACTAACGAGGTTTGACTATTTTATATGCATATTTTCCCTTCCTATATTCATCCTTACATGTTTTACGTTGCATTAACACACCAGAATCTTTAAAAGGACAATAGCTGCCAAATCTCCCGGATTTTCCGGGAACCTCCCGAATTCGGACTCCCGAAAAATTCTTTTATCTCCCGAATTTCGACAATGATCGCAAAAAAATTCCTACTTTTAGGGAAAAATTATTACCAAAGAATATTTACTTGGAAGAAAGACAAGTTTTCGGTTTTAATCCTCCGAAATGACGTCACAAGCGTACTGTAAATTGTCGCCATTGCGTCAAATAACAAAAAAAAGTATTCCATTTCCAGGGGGAATAGACAAAATTCCCTAAACAGCCAGCGTCGATTCGGCCTTTGTGACATCCAAAATTGGCGAGATGACTTGTATTGGCTTTGGCCATATGTCCCGTTGAGACTGTGTATCCCGTTTGGAGCCCATGTCAATTTTCTTTCTTTTTTTTTGCTGGCGTGTAAAGTAGAAATGCCGATAATTAGCGACTTGGTGCGATGTCTTTGCAGTTTTGGCAAAAGGGTAAAATTCCTTTAATTTTACTTTCATTAATGAAAAATCCCTACATTGTTTACAAAAAAACCCCCTTTTATATTGATTTTGATACAGAATTTGGACCGGCGCATAAACCTCCCTAATTCCGATTCTCCAAAGTTGGCAGCTATGAAAGGAGATGCATATAGCTGGCCAGCCCTCAAAATGAAATATGTAGCCCATACTTGGACCTTCTCCTCTACACCAAAGGAGCACCCAAAAAGTCACGCGGGTGAGAATTTTGTCTTGAGCCGCCGCCACCGTGAAGCATGCCTAGAAAGTGACCGATAAAAAACGAGTATCCTACATTATTATTACAGTATTTATGACATGTGTTATCTGTGAGAATTCGTTAAATACCACCACCCTCAATTTCTGGTTAAATATGACCCACTACAAAGGTTTTTAACATCTGGCTGATACGAAGATATGTTTTAGAAACAGGAAAATTCCCTAAAAAAAACTGCCCCTGCGGGGAATCGAACCTACGTCCTTTCACTGTCCGGGTGAACACTCTAGACCACAAGGCTACAGAGGCAACGAATGTCTCAATCTTTCCTTAGAGCTCGTGCGCACTGAACGGGACCGTACATGGACGGTCGGACATAACTCGGGTCGAAGCTCACATATCTTCGCATCAGCCAGCTGTTAAAAACCTTTACATGGATAGCGGAGAGTGACGTCATCCTCGGATAAACCGCCATCTGGTTGCATTGCCAGCAATTGTGAGCTTCGACCTAAGTTATATCGTCTATTATGTACGGTCCCGTTCAGTGCGCACGAACTCCAAGGAAAGATTGAGACATTCGTTGCCTCTGTAGTCTAGTGGTATAGGGCGGTGTTTCCTCAATCGTTGGGCCGCGGCCCGGTACTGGACCGTGACATCATTCAAAACCGGGCCGCGACTCTGATCTGCCGTTTCATTTTTTTGTCCCCATTCATTTCCCATTAGTCGTGTATTTGACCGCACCTTCCACTTACAAAAATAAATGAAACTTCCAAACGTTGAGAACCACCAGTTGAAACCACTTTAGTCTACGGGTCCAGATCGTTCACCCGGAAAGTGAAAGGACGTGGGTCAGGTTCCCCGCAGAGGCACAGTTGCATCTTCTCTCTCTTTCCAGAACATATCTTCGCATCAGCCCCAGCTGTTAAAATCCTTCTGCATAGATAGCGGAAAGTGACATCATCCTCGGATAAGACCGACACCCCCTTCTTATCTATAGTGGGTGTTGATAAGACCCACTAGCATCCACGTTTTCCCACTCGATGACTTGACAACTACAAGACACCGCTGAACCAAACTAGTACATTCATGACGAAGGTCCTTAAAAAGGGTTAATTCTTTTACATCTAATACATCCAATTTTCTTTTTTTGTTGTAAATACACCTACCAGACCGAAATGGCGGAACAATCATTCATCGAAAAAGAGCACAAACACACGAAAAAGAGTGAAATTTTACAGAAAATTTTCGCATCGATGGTTTCTATAGAATGTTCTTTTCTAACCCTTTCCATACCTTAAGGGGGGGGGGGGGTCCAGGGTAAAAGGGTAATGGGGGGGATCCATTTTCTTCGACAGTAATTTCCGATGTCTCTCTCGTAATAGGATTTCTTCTCTCTTTCTCATTTTTTTTTTTCCGCAGAAAATAATGAATATCTTTTTGGAAACGGGAATTTTTCGAGAAAATAAGTAAATAAAATATAAGAATAAGAAGAAAAACGAAAGAGCGGAGGGGAAAAAAAAAAAAGTGATGATGAGAGAAGAAAATAACTTAAATTGGAAGAAAGGATGAGGGAAGAAAATTCTTTCCCTTCCCCCCACCTTTTTTTTGCGACGTTTTATCACTGAAGAAAGAGTCATCGTCATCGAAAATGACTGAAAATTGTGGAAGAAAAAAAATCCCTAAATGTGTACTGTACACGTGTATGTATTAGGGGGAAGACGGCGAAGTCACGCGTGGCCGTGGCGATACGCGTTTAAATTGGGATATAAGAAATCCCTTTCCAGGGACATAAATCGATAGGAATTTCTATCCAAGGATGTCCTTGTCTAATACTTGATAGATTGTGAAATTTTTTTTAAGCCGTTGACGTCTCTGATGCGATTCTGTTCTCTATTGTACCCGATGTTCATAGTCGGGAATTGCCGATAGATCGGCCGAAAAATGATGTTATCTATGTTGATGAAGTTTTAGAATTTAAAAGGATCAAGTTTTCCGAATCTTAATGTCGCTACACACTACTCTGACGTTACGTGGTCGTCCCCCCCCCCCCGTCATGTTGAAGACGTTGCGAATTCTGATTTGTGGAAATTCGGTGATATGGAAATTATGTCACAGAATGTCCATGAATCAGAATTCACAAAGTCTCTGACGTGACGGGGAATCACGTAACGTCAGAGTAGTGTGCAACGGCCTTCGTAGACCAGTATTTTTCAACCTTTATACAGCTGCGGACTGGCGAAAGTGTGAGAAATAATTCACGGACCAGCAAAAAATAGGAAAACTACAGTAAAACTCCCCCTCTTAACGGTCACCCCTGTTTTACGGCCAAAGAAAAATATCCCGGCAAAATGTCTATTTATACAATGTATATCGAACCCCTGTTTAACGGTTAACCCCTCAGATTTGATCAAGGACACCATTTTCATCATTCGTTCCGTTGGACTGAAACCCCTGTACGGACACCAAATATTTGAAATTTTTGTTCGAATTATGCTCAGTAGATGGCAGTAAAAGTTTAAATATTTGATCAACCTCTTTTATATTCAGCTACTTTTGAATGAATGAATTTTGGCTTGAAGTTAATTAATGTTTAGCACCTCTGATGTCCGTTTAAAATCTGAAATCATGTGTTGCTAATCGTGCTCTTACATTTCACATTATTTCCCGCTATTCAATATGGCCAGCTCCAGTACAATCGCCTTCCTCTATCACTAAGAGGAAAAATATTTATGTTTGGAGTTTGCTCTTGCAAATGAATTCAATGCATTGATTAACTACATTTTCCCGTAAATGCAAGGACGGAAAGTCATTGGATTTTAGTCTTTCAGCTTAAAATGCATTTTGAAGTCATTGAAATACTCAACAAATAAACCTGCTGGTTAAACTCACTCGAATGTAACCGATACGCGCTTATTAATCGCATTTTTCATGTTTCATAAAATAACTTTTACAGTGTAATGCCGGCCTTTTCTTGGAGTTTTGAAGATTTTATCTTTATCATTTGATTTGAATTAGTTTAAAACATATTGACTGTAAAACCATCCCCTCTCAAAGTTAATCGCAGCATATAATTTTCAAGAAGCCACATTGCAGTAGAACCCCGTTTATCCGAACATCAATTTTCCGAACACCTTATCAACCGAACTCATTTTCAGTTTTCTTTAGTCAATGATGCTATTCTATAGTCTATAGTCAAGAGTTGGTATTTTCTTGGAACTTGCATCCTCTTCTCTCCCAACTCGGTAGCTTCGCTCTATTGTACAGCAATTCACTTCCAAACAATTGTACATACCGTACCCGTGAGCTATAGATGTAAGTAGGGGCGGATTCGGGTACAGTTTATATCGTTATAAACGATTGACAAGCAAACAAACGCGTGAATGGCTGTCATCTTTTTCCTTTCGTCTGACGAATTCATGTTAAATTCAATTCATTCTTTTGCGCCATCGAATTAGTTTCGAAATCGATTTTCCGAACTTTTCACTTTTCCGAACACCCTTCGGTCCTGATGTATTCGGATAATCGAGGTTATAGTAGAGACCTCGATTATCCGAATACATCAGAATACCGTAATTGTTTTTCATTCAATTACTTTTCACGCAATATCGCTGATAGATAATGAAAGCAATTAGGTAGAACGAATATGGACGGAATTCACTATCGTGTCTATATGGGAGCAAAAAAAGAGAAGACATATACAGTGCACGAATGTAACACATCAAATAAATAAGGAAAAAACCGGAAGAAGAAAAAAAACCAACCGGAGAAGAATATCCGGATTGGGTATTGAATACGTGGTCTGTCGTATAGTATATGTGCAGTGGCTTGTATGGAGGTGGAAGGAGAGAGAGAAAGTCAACTGGAAGCAGAAGAGAAATGGCAATACTTGAAAATAGAATTTCCAGGATCAAAACAAAACTAGATTTGCGAGGATAGCCGTCGGCCGTCCTCTCGAGTCATGTATATATCCTATATGTATGGTTTGGTATTGGTCCTTATGCCATATCTGTCAGCGTCGGAGGCCATCCTTGTGGCAAAGTGCATTTCGTTTTAGAGCTTTACAGCCATCTTTTATTGGGTCGTCTTTTCCAGTTTCTCCGGAAAATATATCTATATATATTTCTGTTCTCAACGACCGCAAACATCTTTCAATTCCAGTTTTTCTCTCCTTTTTTTCCCCTGTCCGTTGTCTTTAATGTCATCTTTTGTTTGTTTTTTTCCCTCTCTCTCGGGGAATTTCCCCCAGGAACGTATAAATATTTCAAATATTCACTGTTTTGTGGAAAATATAATGTTGGTGATTCTGGAAAAATGTGTCAAATCAGTAGGACTACATGTTAGAGCAGGCGTCTTCAACCTTTCACACATTGCGGGCCATTAAAACTTTCCATGTAGCCCGCGGGCCGCCAAGTCACACTGTGTGTATTCCCCCGTTATTAAACAAGGTTCCTTCAAATTATTAAACATTTTTATTAAATCTGAAATTATTTCTTTCATTAAATTTGAATTATTATATATTTTCAAATAATTTCAACGATTGATTTTTTTTTACTATTAATTATTTCTTTTGCTAATTCTGAAGTTTGCCTAGGTAATTCTGTGATTATTTTTCCATTAATTCTGAAATTTGAACCAATAATTCTGTAATTATTTTTTCATTAATTTTAAATTTTCATTATGAAATTATTTTTTTCATTAATTTTGAATTTTCATTGATTGTGCAATTATTAAATTTTCATTAATTATGAAATTATTAAATTTTCATTTATTATGAAATTTTATTCATCAATTTTTTAATTTTCATTTATTTGAAATTATTTCTTTCACAAATTATTAATTTTTTCATGTAGCCTACTATTACTTTTAACAATTCTGCAATTATTTTTTTCAGTAATTATGTAGGTATTTTTTCATTTGTTACGTATTTTCATCAATTATGAAATTATTTTTTTACTATAATGCTAAAATTATCTCTTTAATTAAGGTTTTTTCAGCATTTCTATAAATTTTATTATTATGTACAACAAATGACTTTTGGATGCCGAATTTTGCTTCTCGAAATGGGCATAAAATCAGGTCTCAAAAAGTTTTTTGGCTCTGGGTCTCCTGAATTCATTAAGACGGCCCTTTAAATGTACCAAATGTACAACATTACTATAGAATGCTCCGAGATCCATATTTTTCCCGTGGACCATATGTTGAAGACCCCTGGTGTAATGAGTGACCATGATTTTTCACGGTCTTGAGGGGCGACCACTAGCGATAGGGTGACATTTTTCACGATGTTAAGCGTGACGCCTACCACAGGATCACTACTCGTAGATCTTCACGATCTCGAGGAGTGACCACTGCCCATGCCACGTTTATATTGAACAAGACCTCAACATGGTGGCGTAATCCATCAACTCTAGAAAAATATTGTCATTTATTGCGTAATATATTCGTGATATATACTTCCTTACAACTTAATAATCCTACTTTTCAGGTATTTGACTCTCCAGAATAACAAAATTTTTTTAGCTCGCCCGAGCTCAAAGGGAAAGTTTGAAACATAAAATTGTTATTTTCTGCCACTTTTAGTCGGAAGTCATTGGGAAATGAGGTTGGTTATACCCTCAGGAACAAAAATCGTTGTGCATTGCGCATTGAGTGACCACTCGTGGTTCTCCATGATCTTGAAGACTGACCACTGGCCATAGGGTGACACCTACGATAGGATGAAAACTCGTGATTCTCCGCGATCTCGAGGAGTGTCCACTCCCCATGCGACGTTTATAGTGAACCAGACTTCAACATAGCGGCATAATCCATTTTTCAAGATTTTGAGGAGTGATCACTTGCCATAGGATGATATTTTCCACGATCTCGAGGAGTGTCCACTCCCCATGTGACGTTTATACTGGACCAGACTTCAACACAGCGGTATATCCCTGAACTTTAGGGATCTTATTGTATAATATTTTCGTAATACTTCCCCCTACAACTCACATAATCCTACTTTTCAGGTGCTTGACCTCAAAAGTAACAAAAATTTGTTCTCTCGAGTTCAAGGAGAAAGCTTAAAACATAAAACTGGTATTTTCTGCCATCATTTTTAGTCGTAGGCCATTGGCAAAACGAGGCTGGTAATCCAGTAACAAGAAATTGCAATTAGGAAAAAAAAAAAAGTTTTATTGTCCTGCAAAAATTTGGAGCAAAACTGTCGTACGAACAAAAACCAATGACCAGTGACCTATGCCAATCTCAACCATGTGCTTATTAAGCAATTAACAATCGAAGAGATCATCGTAACAGACGTCTCAATCTTTCCTGTCTAAACACATACGAGAGCCCATCTTCAAATGCCCCAAAACGAGCGGATATTGGTCTGATTGTGTAAGCCGATCATCACAATAATCTTCTTCTAAGAGAGGGCAATTACATATAGGCCTATACATATAAAAAGTGGGGGGGGGGAGGCTAAAGAGACGACAAGAACCAACAGTTATCATCGTAACAAATGAAGCAAATATTTAATGAACAATCCACAGATGGAAAAAACAACAGCAACAAGACATCCGAGACACACAATGAAACACGATCAAAATAATAAACGAAACAACAACAATCCATTCTTTTGGTATGTGGCAACACTTCTCCAAAAAAAAAAAAACAGACGCAAGAAAATCTTGAAAATAGATCGCTCTAAGGAAACAAAAATGAAACAAAACGGCAGCCATTATTTTTCTTCGGCCCAAACAAGGTAATAATAACAACAACAACAACAACAACCGGAAGGGAACCAAAAAATAATAGCAATAAAATAAAAAGTTGGGGGGACCAATTTTTAGCGACGACATAAAGTTTTAATTTCACGCTGGTTGGCAACGGTATGGCCGCCCGTTATTGTCCCCTCCCGACTAAGGGAACCAAAAAAAAAAAAAACTCTCTCATCTTTCCTTAGAAATTAGTCCAGAGATTGGTCCGGAGGTATGGACGACGGTAACAAGAAGGCTTGGGGGGGGGGCGACGAGTGGTGGGGGGGGGGCGAGGCAAACGTCTTGGAAGAAAACTCTACTTACTACCTGTGATGTGTTCTGTCTCATCAGCAGGTCGAGTCTTGTTACAAGGTCTGATGTGTGGCGGGCAATGGATGGATGCGATGTGATGTCAACTCTTGTAACTAGACGCTCTTTCCTTAGGAGTTTGGGGGGGAGGGGGCGTCCGAAGAAGAAGATGGTATCCCCCCCCCAACCCACAATTCCCCGCTCTCCCATGTCTCTTCTTCACTACATATAGTTTTTTTTTTCCATTCTTGGTACGATTAATTCTGAGAAAAACTGCTGAAATTCCTTTTCTAAGAAAGTAATAAGACCGAATAAGAAATATTTCTTTTCTCTTAAGTAGTAGGAAAAAATAGTTTATATATTATGGGGGGCGCTGGGGGTGGGGGGGAGGGGTCCCGGGTGGCTGTGGGGGGGGGTGTTTTGTTTCATCGCCACACATATAGATATTTTTCGATTAATTTTTTTTTTTTCTGTTATTATTATTCAAGGTCGAATAAATTTCGATTTTTTTTTTTTCCGGAGAAATTTTCGTGAAATTCGGGTTTTTTTTTTTTTTGTTTAATTTTGAATAATTAATTTTTTTTTTTTTGGCTATTTTTGGCTATTGGGGGAAGATGATGACTCATGCGTTATCATGAATTGGTTATTTGACCTAGGGTTAGGTTTTTTTGTGAGGTGGTTAATTCCTCATCCCTGACCAGACTTGGGCAATGAGTCGTAGTTTAAGGTCGTGATTGACAGGCCCATCATTTGGGGGGGGGGGGGGGTCAGGGGGCCCCCGGCTTTAGAAAATATATATACTAGGAATGGTATATATATATATATATACACGCATACATTGAGTACATGCTGGACAGTCTTAAGAGCATCATGGGCCCCCGGGCCAAATGATTTTTCTGAGGCCCTACCAGGCAAATTTTCGAAAATCTCAACCAGATCCCATTTTTAAGAGGCCCCCCGGGCCGTGCCCAGGTGGGCCCATGCCTTAAGACGGCGCTGAGTACATGTTCTTTGCCCCCCGGTGAAGTTGAAATGACGACCCTGGCGATTGACCATTCGCTTGAGAGCTTGGTTGATATCAGGCCATACGGGATGCTTATGCAGAGGCTTTAAAAGCAATAAATTATTAAAATTAAATATGCGAGAAATATGAGTTTCCTCACTGATTAAAGCAGGGGGGGGGGGGGGGTTCTTAACTTATGGGTCTCAGGGACTGATTCTTGAGCAATAGGTCAGGATTCAAACCTGTTGCTCAGGGGGCTTCCTAGATGGGTCGTTCGAATCCACTAATAGTCAGGGATTCTTCAACTATGGATTGTAGCGTACGGCCCGGCAAGATCCGAGTCATTTTTCGAACTATTGAAAAAGAAGCGCTTCAAGATCAACATGAGCTCTTTATAAAGAGCTGAAACTAAAGGGGGGGGGGCAACTGCCCCGTGCGGCAAAATTTAGAGAGGGGGGTGGCAGTTTTAGGTAGGAACGAAGAACACCGTTATAAAATTATCGAATTTTGAAGTTGTGGGGGGTGACAAAATCATGTTTATCCAGGGTGCAAAATTCGTAGTTACGGCCTTGTCTTTATCTGAATCTCTTCTTAATCCAAGAACTTTTCTCTTCAATTCCTCTTCGTTTATAACGAACTTAGTTGAATCTCGAATTTTTTTTTTTTTTTGATTTTTGGCTGTATCAACCAGCTAAATACAGCTTTAATTTTCGAAGCAATGGTTTTGCACTTCTATATTCTCAAAAGTTAATTGGCAATTCCACCACAACCAGTGTACGAATCCAGCCAAAGATGGCCAAATGTGCGCAAAAGTTGTTTTGAAGGTTGGATTCTCGGGAACAAAAAGATATCTCAAAATAATAGCCCCAAAATCTTAATTCTGGAAAAACTGTTGTGAAATTCATTTTTTAAGAAAGTAATGTGACCGAATATAAGAAATGTTTCTTTTTGTAAGTAGAAAAATAGTTTATGTATTATATGGAAGGAGGGGGGGGCGCTGGGGAGGAGTCCGTGGAAGAGGGGGGGGATGTTTCGTTTCGTCTCCGCACAGATATTTTTTTGTTATTATTGTTCAAGGTCGAATAAATTTCGATTTTTGTTTTCTAAGAAATTTTCTTGAAATTTGATTTTTGTTCGGTTGCGAGGTGGACATTTTTGGTCGGTATTAATGGCTATGCAGGATAGGACCGGGACTATATGGGGGGGGGGGGGGGGCAAAGGGAGCAACTGTCCCGGGCGGCAAACTTTAAGGGGAAGGAGAATTTTTTGGTATAAGAACAAAAACACCATCATAAAATCAATGAACTCCGCTATGCTGTGGGCGGAAAAATCATATTTAACTGTCCCCGTCCCCCGAAAATTTGGAAAAATATCATCTTTACTGCCGTAAAATAGTAATTGAAAGGGTTATAAAAAAAAAAAAAAAATTTATACGACCCCTACCAAATTGGCATTTCACCAATTGGAAATGCCAATTGGTGAAATTCGGCGCTTTTTTAAAGAGAGAGAGTTGAAGTCATAGAATGATCACATATACATCCCGTATTTTACGGGACGGAACTATTATTTATTCTCAAGAAGGATTTTTTTTTATTTTGGAACATGAAAAAAAAATTAGTTACGATTTTTGTCGATAGAGGGTGATGCACAAGAACAAATCGCTTTAAATATGCAAATCGGAAAACTATAAAATACAGGGTGAGCGATAAACAGCTCATTTCTGAATTGATTGCCTTTTATATAAATATCTTTAAAAAAGTATATGAATTATTTCGACAACTGACCGAAGTAGAATTTTATTTCTTAGAATAAACGTGAATTTCCCGAAATCTAAACACACTAATTTCAGATTCGTTTCATTGTATAGCACTGAAAATGTTTTCTCTGAAATTCTGTGATTTTAAACCACATTCTCTCAAATATCCCAATTCCTTAAATCTTTATGAATTTTTGAACCATTTATGAGACCCCCCCCCTTCCCACCCCGTCGAAAAGCATAGTATCTGTTCCCGTCATGAGGGCCCCCGCTGTCATGGCTGGATGGACCCATGTGTTGAGATGGCCCTGGTTTTAGGTGTGAAAAAGTATAGCTGCGATTTTACCATATTTTCTTTCAAAAAGCTTCATTTCTTAACATCTGAATATTTTTCAACGTCTCTCTGTCACCCCGTGCGATTTGATTTTCATGCATATTTCCCTTCCCCTTCCCTCCAGAATATCCTAGGACCGCATGGGAGCCATATAGCCACAGGTTGAGAAACGCTATGTTAGATAACCATACTTATCAAATGATACGTCTGTTCCGTGATCAAGAAAACAGCAAGGGGAAAAGGATGGAGAGGGCCTTCGAATGGCCTTATTTATTTAGGAGGTTAAGGCTCGCTGTTGTTGTTTTTGTTCCAGAGTTTCCCTGAAAACGGCCATACCAAATCAGCCTGCAAAGTAGCCCTTCTTCGAAAGGTAGCTCGCTGATACGAGGCCCTAGTCGAAAAGGTGGTCCTATGAGGCCCCGTATAGAAGACCATTACGGCTTCTGCGCACGGACAACATTTATTAACGCTGAGTTAGCGCTGGCCGAGCTGATTTGTGGACTGAGGTGGCTTCGGGGCATCTTCAATTTCCCAAAAGTGTCCCTACGTGACCCCCCCCCCCCCTCGGCCATCGGCCGTTTTCTTCTTCTTCACTCGCACACACATTGATTCTCATGTTATTTTTCCCATGGAAGTTGTATTTCCCACTGGTCTCGATGGATTAATTTCTTGCGGAGTTTCTTTCTACGACGTGTTTCTTGTAGAATTTATCTACATTTGGGAAGATTATGTGGATAACACAGGGTGTGGACGCGAGAAGTCGTGGAAACATTTTAAAAATTAATGACAAATCAACCAATTGACATAAAAAAGTGCGATTTGCACTAAAATACTCATCAGGGCCTAGAGATTCCCAAAGAGTGGCTCACGGGGGGCAGTATCATTTTTAGGGGGCAATTCTATTTTTAATAGGAGCATTTTGAGGATGGGTTATTGACAACATGGGTTTTTTCTCCTTACATCAACTGTCCCCGTAAATTCTTTAATTTGTCCCTTTCATGGATGCCATGTTCTTTAGAAGCTTCAGACCAGGGGTCTTCAACACGTGGACTGCATGCCACATGTGGCCCTCGAAGCTTTTTCAGCGGCACGCCAAAAAGCTTACATAGTTATGGGATTTATTAAAATATTAGGGGGGAAAAAAACCTCAAAAAATTTCAGAATTAATGAGAGAAATGATTCAACAGTTAATGAGAGAAATGATTCAACAGTTAATGAGAGAAATGATTCAACAGTTAATGAGAGAAATGATTCAACAGTTAATGAGAGAAATGATTCAACAGTTAATGTGAGAAATGATTCAACAGTTAATGAGAGAAATGATTCAACAGTTAATGAGAGAAATAATTTCAGTATTTGGGAAAAAGTTTATATATATCTCTCACACAGTTAATGAGAGAAATGATTCAACAGTTAATGAGAGAAATGATTCAACAGTTAATGAGAGAAATGATTCAACAGTTAATGAGAGAAATGATTTCAGAATTTGTGAAAAAGTTTATATATATCTCTCACACAATTCATGATAATTATTGATGAACGTATGATTCATTATAAAAATATTCAGTTCAATAATATGAAATGATATACAGTGAAATCCCTCTTTTGTGGTCACCGGCGGGACAAAAAAATGTTGCCGTAAAAGAGGGGGGGGAGGGGGATGACCATTAATCAGGGGTTTGAAATGCATACTTTTATTGTACAAGGGGAAATTATTATTTGGAAGTGAAACAGAGATGAGAGACCACATCTGAGGGGGGTGTCCGTTAAGAAGGGTTTTATCGAGGATGATGTCACTCTCCGCTATCCCTACGAAGCTTTTTTGGCTCTCACTTGCCGAGTGGGGACGAACTCTAAGGTGATATTGAGATATTAGTTACCTTTGTAGTCTAGGGTGCTTACCCAGCAAGTCAGAGGACGTAGGTTCAACTCCCGTTGAATTCCCTCTACTCCTTAAAATTCATCAGCCAGCTGTTAAAAGCCTCCGTAAGAGGGAGGCTTTTTCTGTACATAATATATCTCAATATTCAAGGATTAAAATTATAATAAGAATTCAAGAATTATAAACGATTCTTTCATAATTGATGAAAAATTACAGAACACTAATATTAAAAAAAAATGTCAGGTTTAATGAAAAAAACAATAATATGAGAATTAATATGAGATTCATTTTCAATGAAAAAAAAAGTAATTTAAGAATTAATAAAAAATTGAAATTCTTCAATAATGAATTCTGAGTTATCAACCTTAAAAAAGCCTTTTTGATTCACAAACATCGATTAAAACAGGTTTTATAAAATACGGTATTTTCATTTTCTTTTTACAATTTTTTGTCAATTTCTGATCATCTTGGGAGAAGGGGGGGGGGGGAGAGACTCCCCTTCCCTCGATTAAATAAGAAAAGTTCACATTTCACTCACAGGTAGCGCTGTAAAACGAAAAACTGGACACGACACATAAAATGCAACTCGGACAGTTCATAATTAATGTCATAATAACTTGCGTCTCATGAAACTATTACATTTGAATATGAACGCCATTTTTAGCTCGTTCTGCATCTAAACAGGTGAAAGAGTACTCACGTTGAAGTATGACAACTTTTATGTAATGCAAAATTGCCAAACACATGAATTATGCTTTTCTCGTATTGCATTTTATGCGGTATATCGAGTTTTTCGTCTTACAGTGCCACCCGTGAGAGATATTTCCACTATTTTAATTTGTAAAAAATACTCCAGATAAGTATGGCCATGATAAGTATTTGATATTATACCATGATAAGTATTTGATATTATACCATGATAAGTATTTGATATTATACCATAATAAGTATTTGATATTATACCATGATAAGTATTTGATATTATACCATGATAAGTATTTGATATTATACCATAATAAGTATTTGATATTATACCATGATAAGTATTTGATATTATACCCTGATAAGTGGTTGGGGGGGGGGCGTAGAGAACTGTAAAAAAAAAAAAATTCTGCGAAGAAATTAAGCTTTTAAGTGAAATGCGATTAATATCAGAGCAAATAGAAAAAAAAGAACATTCAGAGCCCATAACCATACATGCTCAACCTACGGCACGTGGGCCAAAGGTAGCCTTCGGATTCATCTGATGTGGGCCACCACGTCAAACTTAATTGTGTAAAAATGGATTAAGCAACATACCAGATTTCTCAAGTAATTCGAGACATTAAAAGATCATTTAAATGACCCGCGGTGCATTTACAAATCAATTAAGTGACATGGGGCACTGCTCTAGCGCTTCAGTGGTTCGCTGCTCATTCTTATCTCAATTGAGCCACTCACGACACATTCCCAAACCACTTAAGGGACCCTCGGTGCATTCATAAATTACTTAAGTGACCCGCGACACATTACCAGACTACTTAAGTGACCCTCGGCACATTTACAAATCATTCAAGAGACCCGCGGTACATTTACAAATCATTCAAGAGACCCGCGGCACATTTACAAATCAATTAAGTGACAAGGTGAACTGTTCTAGCACTACAATGGTTCGCTGCTCATTTTTATCTCAATTGAGCCACCCACGACACATTCCCAAATCATTTAAGCGACCCGCGGCACATTCCCAGACTACTTAAGTGACCCGCGGCACCTTTCAAATCATTAAGTGTGGTCTGTGACATATTTAAATTTCATTTATGTGGCCCGTGACACGTTTTCAAACCAATGAAGTGATCCGCACTCTTCAAAAGGTTGAGCTCCCTTGCAATAAACTGTATATCTTACCTTCAATTAACTATTTAAGCTAATTAAAAATAAACTGTAATTAATTGTAACTGCTGTTTTAAAGGATTTTTGCAATTAAAAATATGCTATTAGCATTAATTTACATCCGTTTTTTTGTGGAAAAAAAAGAAGTTTTTATGTTATGTGAACCATATAGAGGGGTTAAACGGCCATAACTCACTTCAAAATGATCACAGTGATCATAAATGACCAACCGACAGAAAGGCCATAAAACTCTCCCGGTATTTATTTCGTGACTTTTTAACCAAGAGGTCATCAGTAGAGAAGGTGGTCATTTCCACCCGAAGATTGTCAGCCATTGATAAAGAAGAAGAAATTTATAAAATTCCTGACCACGCTGACCATTTATGTATAGCCTCTGGGGGGAATTATTTTTATTCCATCCTCCCCCCCACCACCACCAACACTCTTTCAATTTCCAGGATCAGGAAAGAAAATGTTGTTGCATACAAGGATAAACCAGGACGAGGAAGCAGAGAAGGAGGCCGGACACCCCCCCCCCCGCTCAGGTCTGCCCCGCACACACGCACGAGAACATATTCTCCGGGAAAAGTTTTCCACGTTCGTCCGGGAAGAGTTTTCCAGGAAAACTACATATATATACACACACATTCCCCGGTGCTCCTTTCACCCGTTAGTAATTCGGTTAAAATGTCTAATTGGGGGAATGAACCTAACTTACTTAGTCCCCATGACAACATGTCGAACAATTAATGGCTCCAAAGCAACCCCCCCCCCCACCCCTCCGCCTGCTGCTTCTTCCTCCAGAGTACAAACACTCTCTTTGGCCCGTCCACCGATGTTCGACTACCCCCCCCCTCCACCCCTCACGTTCTTCCGTACGCACCATAAAGGGCCAGTTTCGTAGATATGCCACACACGATGTCGGGGGGCCCCCCGCTCCCTATCTTTCTCTGCAACCACCAAACTGATAACAACATCGAAATTCCCAAACTCATATGGAATTGCGGTCACGAACGTCCAGATCGGAACAATGGTGGGGGGGGGGGGGGGCTTCCCCCTAAATTATCGGAAAGCAAATTAAAACTCTATTTTTTTTTTTTCGTATTATTATCATCATGTCCACTTTTTATTGGTTGTTGCGGTGTCCGCCATGTTGGAATTAAAAATCCGATAAGAGAAGTTTTTGGTAAAGTTCGATTTTTTGGGGAAATTTTTAGATTGGATTTATTTTATTCCTCTCCACTATCCACCCTGGAACTCCTCTTTTTCCCTTTAATTGGATGATTTTTATTAGTTTTGAAGGTGGTTCGGATTGATTTTGGGGGAATTAATCCCTTTCCCCCCCCCCTACATATGGGGAATATAATTCATCAATTAGTCTTATTTTTTCCTGAAATTGGATAATCATTATCATTTGGAGCAGTGGTTCTGAATCTAGAGCCATATATATGCGCCCCCCCCCCCCTGTGGTTCTAGGATATTCTGGAGGGCATATTCTCAAGTAATCCGCGACACATTTACACACTTAAGTGACTCGTGGCACATTTCCAGGCCACTTAAGTGACCCACTGCAAATTTCCAGATTGTCCGTCAATTATGAATTTTCCTTACTTCTGGAATTGTTTTTCCGTCAATTATGAATTTCCATTAATTCTAAAATTATTTTCCTGTCAATTAATTTCCATTAATTCTGGAATCATTTTTCCGTCAGTTATGAATTTCCATTAATTCTGGAATTGTTTTTCCATCAATTATGAATTTTCAGCAATTGGAGAATTATTAATTTCATGAATTCTCAATTCTGTCATCTCATGAATTCCCATCAATTGTGGAATTATTATTTTTTCATCAATTGTGGAATTATTATTTTTTCATCAATTGTGGAATTATTATTTTTTCATCAATTGTGGAATTATTATTTTTTCATCAATTGTGGAATTATTATTTTTTCATCAATTGTGGAATTATTATTTTTTCATCAATTCTGGAATTATTGTCTTTACATCAATTCTTAAATTATTTTTTCATCAATTCTGGAATTATTATTTTTCATCAATTCTGGAATTATTATTTTTTCATCAATTCTTAAATTATTCTTTCATCAATTCTTAAATTATTTTTTCATCAATTCTTAAATTATTCTTCCATCAATTCTTAAATTATTTTTTCATCAATTCTGAAATTATTATTTTTTCATCAATTCTTAAATTATTCTTCCATCAATTCTTAAATTATTTTTCCATCAATTCTGAAATTATTATTTTTTCATCAATTTTGAAATTATTATTTTTTCATCAATTCTGAAATTATTATTTTTTCATCAATTTTGAAATTATTATTTTTTCATCAATTCTGAAATTATTATTTTTTCATCAATCCTGGAATTATTTTTTCCATCATTGGGGAATAACTCTGTCCTTAGGTCATTCGTTTTGGTAATTAATTTTTTTCATTAAAAAATAATTTACATCAATTATAAAAATACTTTTTTTCGTTTAATATGAATCTTGATTAATTTTCTGGAAATATTTCCCATCAATTCATAAAATATTTCTTTCAATAAATCTAGAAATATTTTTCATTAATTAGTTAGGAATTTTCATGAATTGTGAAATTATTTATATTTATAATTAGGAAATAATTTTTCTCATTAACTCACAAATAATTTATTAAATAATTATGAAATTATTTCTTTCATTAGTTCTGAAATGTTTTCCAAAAATAAATTTAAAATTACTTCTTTCATAAATTTTTGGAATGTTTTGTTTTTTCATTAAGATTTTTTTGCAGCACTTCTATGAATTCCGTAACTTTTTCCCGAAAACTGACAAATATTTTTGAAAAATTCTTTTTGCTTCATCACGTCAAAAATAAGGCATCCACACAAGGCTGAGAAAAGTATAATTGAATAACAATAACGTTTTGGTAATTTTAAAACTACTTTGGCATGATTACTACGTTTTCTACATTTTTGCAATTCTTTCCATTTCAATGAAATAATTACTTATTTCTAATTAATCTTTCCAGCTTTTACTGATGTTTCCTACTTACCATCTCCAAAATATAATAATGCATCACTCATATTCATTACGAATAATATTTAAAAAACTATAATAATACCAAAACGCATTCTAAACAAAATATTGCCGTGAAAACTTGGGGAGGAAAACACTTAATTGAAGTGTAATGTGTAAAAAATCAAGATTTTCACTCAAAAAGTAATAAATTATTCTCTTATAACACAAAACATTAAAAATAAACGGTGCAAATAAACAAAATCTATGATTTGTGGGCTTGATTACCGATTGAACATTTAAAATCGCCATGAGGCGAATGAATTTTTGTAGAGGAAACGTGTCAGGGTCTTGTTACTAGATTCCCACTTTTTTGATTAGAAACTGATGAAACATTTAATTTTCAGACGAAACTTACTATTCTTGACGACTTCCAGGCTATGTTAAAATTTTGACTTTTCATCAATATATTGGCTTAACATGTCTGCTGACTTTTTAAAGGCCAAGCTCAATCCACCATTAGCGCGAATAACGTCAAACAACTCTAGACGAGTAGCACATAAGTCCATTTCAAAAATTTCTTACTTGAAAAGGGGCGGCTAGAAGCGGCTACGCATAGTGCGAAATGTTCACCATCAATGTGTGGAACATCCGAAAAAACATTTCGCGATTGAACAGAGTTGAACATTTTTTATAACTCACTTTTTGTACTCAAAAATAAGCCAAACTTTTTAAGGATGAATTACGCGAAAATTATTTCCTCTACTCGGAGTAATGTACAAGACACCCCGAGTAATGTACAAGGAGTATTTTAAAGGGTGAATTCGGCGACTTTCTGGTCCAGCGGCCGGGGTAAAACCTGCCTGCTCCCCTCACCGTAGTTGCGGCCCTGCAGATGATTAACCTTGGAAAATAACGAATTGAAAAGGACAGAGAACTAAAAATGAATAGCAAAACGAATTTCATGGTTCCAAATTCAAACGCAACTGAGTAACAACCTAAGAAAGTTAAGCTTTTCATCACATTTCGGCGAGAGCCCCATCTGAGTGAGTAATTACCCTCCTTTGACACCCTCTCCCCCCCCCCCGATGTAAACAAATGTTACGAAACAAATATCACCCCAAGATGAGCACCAGACATTTCTCTATACACCCATACGGTTATTTTTCTCCGAAGCAGTAACTTCATTTTTACTTTTTTTCCAGCTAATTTCCCGACTTGGACCACTGTGCGTCGGAGGGACGCTGCAAAAAAAGCTTCGAGGGCCACCTGTGACCGTGCATTGAAGACCGCTGCTCCAGCCAAAACAGTTCAGTTGTTTCAGAAGATGTATAATAAAACAATATTTTAGCGCCACCTTCTGCTATAAAAAAGATAAATACGTGAATTTGATTGTAAAATTATTGTGGACATCGATATTTTACTTCGAACGCAAAATAAAATATGTTTCTATATACAGTCGAATCCCATTATAGCGAACTCCAAGAGACCGGAGAAATCACTTCGTTACGATGAAATTTCGTTATAAAGGAATTCCAAGGTTTTCCATTGTTCCTATGTAAACTTATCCGATGGATTAGAAAAGTGTTCATTAAAGCGAGATTTTCGCTATAACGGTATTCGTTAAAACGGGATTCAACTGTAGTTGTATTTTTACGTATATTTTGTTGCATCATAGTATTTAGGATACGCATTTAAAAGTTTGATTTTTGTATTTAAGTTGTATTAATGAATATTAATTGAAAATATTGATATTTTTACTGGTCGTGAGACAATTGCTAAACTTCTATCAACGCCATCAATTTGGCGTTATACGTCACTAGTGCGATAAACGCCGGGATTACACTATATAAAAGTTTGATAAAAGATCTTTTACAAAACTTGAAACTGAAAGCAATAAGCGTTCCGGTTACATTCGAGTGCATTGTAACCTTATTAGCTGTTTTTCCAAGTTTTGTTAAAGATCTTTTATCAAACTTGTTTCCTGGCCAAAGAATGGCAAGTTATTGCCAGAATGGATTGCAGTATTCTTAAAAATCTATGAAGAAGTCCGGCAGAGCCGTGAATTTGTCGGAGATTCAGAGACATTTCAGAACTCTAATGAAAGAAATAATTTCATAATTACTTAATAAATTATTTGAGAATTAATGGGGAAAATGATTTCCTAATTGCAGATATAAATAATTTCCTAATTCATGAAAATTCCTAACTAATTAATGGAAAATATTTATAGATTTATTGAAAGAAATATTTTATGAATTGATGCAAAATCTTAACGATTTTGTGGGTGCAGAATCGCAGTCAGGGCCGTTAATAGATGTACAAGGAGCATTTTAAAGGGTGAATTCGGCGACGTTCTGGTCCAGCGTCCGGGATAAAACCAACCTGCTTCCCTCACCGTAGTTGCGGCCCTGCAGATAATTGACCGGAAATTGTCCCTAACCAACCAAAACTGGAGTCTCAGAATCGAAGCATTTGATTGGGTATTTTTGGCAGTATACTATAATTGGCGCATAACAATACTCATTAACAATGTCTCAAGAGCATTAAGAGGAGGTCTCAGAAATGCATGTTTGCTCAGGGGCCCGAGATTGCAAGAAACAAGTCCTGGCAGAAATTCGTACTTTCCCCGGTTGGCCAAGTATATAGTTTCAGCCTTGTTTAGTGCCTCCCCCCCCCCCCCCGTAAACTTCGAATACATCTTCGGACTCACCCATGCACGGTCCAGGGATGGGATCTTATTATTATTTTGCATAGACTTGTTAGGGGAGGACCTTGCTGGACCCGGGGCCCACGATTCTGTTAAGTGCGTGCCTCTGAAAACCACGGCCATCTTAATGCATGGGCCCACCCGGACATGGCCTGGGGGATGGCCCTCAAGTGCATACGGAGCCCTCGTGATAATTAGATGTGAAACTGTGGTTTCCGAAAGTAAGTATGCTAATGTCTAGCCAGGCACTTTCAGCTGGTGGGGGGGGGGGGCATAAAATCACCTTGCCCCGTGTCCCCAGTAGTGTTAAGACAGCCTTTGTCCAACCTCGGGGCCAGAGACGATTCCTATTATTCCCATGTTTTTCGTGCTATAAATTCACTACAGTGGGGCCCCGCGAAAAACCTGATCGTGGGCGCAAAGATCCTACCTAGCTTCGGAGCCGTCTCAACATCATGGGAACCCTCCAGACCAAGTGATGTTTTTGAGACGCTACCCTGAGAAAATTCTCGAAAATTTCAACCATTTCTCACGTGAGACCGCTCTTCTCTCGAGGCCCTCGAGACGCGTTAAGACGCCACTGCCTAGCCTGGGAGGGGAGGGGGTGCCTGCTGCAACACGTGGGGTCAGGACTAACATATTCTCTCCTGTTCAGTAGAACACACAAATGATTGCAGGATGATGCGATAAATAATTCTGAAATATACCACCAGGTGCCTTTTGGAACGCAAATTTACACACAAAAGGATGGGAAAAATAGGAGCAACTCTTGGAACAAAGGGTGTTTTACTGGATATCACGTGGCAAATTTTCCTCCCAATAAAACAATGACCGTATCCAATCACGGCACAACGAGACTAGAATAATATTGGGGGTATAATACTCTTCCTTCTCAAGTGATTATGTTGATACCTATCAACATAATCACAATTTAAAATTAAAGACATCAATGTCAAAAAACACGGAGACACAAGTTGAGTTGTGAAACTTAATATGGAAACCGTTCCCAAACGTTACGTAACACCGTGATATGATTGTAATTTGGGGGCGGGCAGGGGGCGCGCTTATCGCGTTTCATGTTGTTTCCATTGTCTGTGCATTGTCACGAAGTGAGAGCAATTTTCCGCGAAACAAAGAAATGACTGCGACAATAACGATGTGATACACTATCATTTTCAACGGCTTCCGTTCAAAAATAGTGAAGAAACCTTGGTAAAAATGACGTATTTGGGGGTGTCTCTTCGATTCGACACCAGATGGCAGCATGTGTATCATTCAGTTATTCTGGGAATCTGACAGATGAGAAGCAATGGTTTTCCTTAACATTTTTTAGCCGTGACCGAAAATCAATCAACACCGAAGTCAACTTTCGTAGCCTGTTTCTCGCATGGGCAAACGGGGCACGTAACCAGAGGCCACAAATTTTGAGTGGCACCAAAATTAGTTGTCTTTTGCTTTTTAGGCCCAGTCCACGGCCCCACATCCTGGAGCAAGGACCCCCCTAGATTGGGACCTACGGGACCCCCCCCCCCATTGGGAATTTATAGTGTGAAAAAACAAAAAGATGATAATCGACCCCGCATGCACTTCCTGCGTACACCTCTGGCTCAACTAGGGCCTGCTTCTCGCATCGGCAAACGGGACACTTATTCAGGGGTCCACAAATTTTTAGGGCAAAATATCGGCTGCCCTTTGTATTTTAGACTCGGCCCACGTGCTTCGTTCTTTCCTGCGTTCATCTTTGCCTCAACCAGGGTCTGTATTTTGCTTGAACAAACAGGGCATCACATGCCCAAAGCCCATAAATTTTCATGACCCCGAAATTCGCTGTCTTTTATATTTTGGACACAACCACGTGTCGTGTGGTCACTTCTTCCCATCCTGCGTACGACTCTTAACCCCCCTCCCCGGCTTATCAGTAAAATCGCGTAAGTGACAGAGCCTGGTCGTGCTCGTCTGTTCTGTTCTGCGTACCCTTCTGCCTCAACCACGGCCTGTTTCTCGAATGGGTAAACGCGGTACGTACCCATCGACCACAAACTTTTAGGTCATGAAATCACCTGCCCTTTGTGTTTAGACTCGACCCACACGCCCCTTCCCTTCCTGCGTGCGCCTCTGCTTCAACTAGGGCCTGTTTTTCGGGCAAACGTGCCAATGTATCCAGGAACATGACCCCCCCCCCCCGTACTGCCGGGGGGGGGGCCTAGGCTGGGGTTTTTGACGGGCATTTCCACGATGAATTTAAAGTGTGAAAAAACAAAACAAAAAAAATAAGAATCTTCCCGGGCCCGCGGATTGGAGCTTAGTCAGCTCCAGTCTTGGAGGAGGGGGGGGGGAGGCTTGCCCACACAAATTTTCATGGGCACAAACTCGGCTACCTTTTGTATTCTAGATTCTGCCCACCTGGCTCTTCTTTTCCTGCGTACGCCTGTAGACGTGGTCCAAGACCTGGCCTGGCCACGGTAGAAGGCTCACTAGCAGGGCCGCAACTAGATGCTTGGTCACCCGGGGCAAGCGCGCATTTTGACGCCCCTTGTAATGTTGAAGGAGAGGTTTCAAAACGAAATTTGCGCCCGGTGCACGAGACCCGCCTGCTCCCCCTAGTTGCGGCCCTGCTCACTAGAACCATTAAGCCGAAAATGATAAACGTGGTCCAGGACCTGGCCTGGCCACAATAGACGGTAGAGAGCCTAACAGAGCCACCAAGCCGAGAGAGAGGAGATGCGGCCCAGCACGTGAGCACGCCACTGTGACACAAAGGGCTCAGCAAGCCGAGAAGAGTAGACGTGGTCCAGGAAATGGTCTCTCCACGGTAAACAACAAAGGGCTCACTAGGGCTACAAAGCCATAGACATAAATTTTGTATACTGGGAATTTTTCTAATTGTAACTTTTCAAATCTGTATCTACTTTTTTTTAATGTGTTTTATGTTCCTGTATAATATCTGCGCCCGACAACACTGCGCATCCACCAATTTTATCCATTGCCACTCCGGGCAATGGCTAAAATTGGCAATGGTCGGTAGAGCCTAGGTTGTGCACGGTATGAAATGAAATGCGCACGCCTCTTCCTCAACCATAGGTGTAATATAACACTAACGATAATCTTATATCTATGTTTGGAATAGTTTTTTTGAATTCTCATTGATTTTTTTGCATGGCGCAAATGAAGCCCAAAAATGACTAAGTTCGGTCCTGGGCTGCCGGTCATTTCTGCCATCTACCATCAGAAAATTTATCGCCAATACCCTACATAGCAGGCATCTTCAACCCATTGCTCGCGAGCACCACGGTACTCCCCTGATGTACCCAGAGTGCTCGATGATCGTATTCGATTTCGTGTGCTCGCGAGCACTTAATCAATATTCCAATTACACACCTAGAGAGGAATTGTATTGAAGGATTGAAATCCATAATCATTTCATGCATTCGTATGTTAAACGTGCCGTAAGGGTGCTCTTCTTTTGATGATGGGTACACGCAGTGCTCGCGACTGGAAAAAAAGGTTGAAGACCCCCCCTATATCGTGGATCCAGAGAGAAGTGAGTGATCGCCTGTTCCAAGTGCCTAAAAAAAAGGGGGAAGCAATTGGTTCTCTCCGTAAAATACGGGATGACCCCGCCGAACCTACAGTTTTTTTCCACTCCCGAAACATCGCTCTGTATCCGCGCCTGCCCGTACATACATATCTAATAGATATAAATGAAGAAAAAGTTGTAAAAAAAAAATTAAGGGCTAAGGGTTTTTATAACCTAAGAACCGGCGGAGTATGCTTCTCGATCATGAAAAAGTATTCAGGCCCTGACAAAACCTAAAAAATATGCCTTTATAAATAGGATGACCATATTTCCTCGAGAAAAGTATAGGAAATTACTGGAAATCGCCAATCAATTGTCAAAAAAATTTATGGGCAAAGGTACACAAATAAAATTAACAATAGAGTTGCTAATATCGCCGAATAATTAACCAATCATTGCCAAAAAAAAGATGTAAAAGTTAAGTAAAATTGCCAGTTGCGGGAAATGGAAGAAATTCTGAAGATCATGAAAAATGCCCTAATTTCTGAAGATCATGAAAAATGCCCTAATTTCTGAAGATCATGAAAAATGCCCTAATTTCTGAAGATCATGAAAAGTGCCCTAATTTCTGAAGATCATGGAAAATGTCCCAATTTCTGAAGATCATGAAAAATGCCCTGATTTCTGAAGATCATGAAAGATTTCCTAATTTCTGAAGATCATGGAAGATGCCCCAATTTCTGAAGATCATGGAAAATGTCCCAATTTCTGAAGGTCATGAAAAATGCCCTAATTTCTGAAGATCATGAAAAATGCCCTAATTTCTGAAGATCATGAAAAGTGCCCTAATTTCTGAAGATCATGGAAAATGTCCCAATTTCTGAAGATCATGAAAAATGCCCTGATTTCTGAAGATCATGAAAGATTTCCTAATTTCTGAAGATCATGGAAGATGCCCCAATTTCTGAAGATCATGGAAAATGTCCCAATTTCTGAAGGTCATGAAAAATGCCTTAATTTCTGAAGATCATGAAAGATTTCCTAATTTCTGAAGATCATGAAAAATGCCTTAATTTCTGAAGATCATGAAAAATGTCCTAATTTCTGAAGATCATGAAAGAGTGACTCAAAATAACTGAAAATCTTGAAAGATTGTCTTAATGGGTGCGTAGCCGGTCAATTTGTCGCACTCAACTTGTCGCGCTCAACTCGTCGCGCATCAATTTGTCGCAGTGCCAATTCGTCGCGGTACAAATTCGTCGCAGAGCCAATTCGTCGCGATACAAATTCGTCGCGGTACAAATTCGTCGCAGAGCCAATTCGTCGCGGTACAAATTCGTCGCAGAGCCAATTCGTCGCGGTACAAATTCGTCGCAGAGCCAATTCGTCGCGGTACAAATTCGTCGCAGAGCCAATTCGTCGCGGTACAAATTCGTCGCAGTGACAATTTGTCGTGTAACCAATTCGTCGGGACGTCAATTTATCGCAGAGTCAACTCGTCACGCGATCTGTATGTAGGTTTTTTGTCACATACGTGAAAAAATAAACATGAAGAAAAGTTTTTTTCCATCAAGAAATGCACACAGTTTATTAAATTTTTTTTTTGTCATTTCGAAAAAAATCATCGAAATTACATCGAAATTAAAATTACAATTGATATTAATGTTTTATTATTCAATTATTGTAAATGTTAAAAAAATCATTTTTTCTATGATAAAATTTTAAAATTCTGTAAAAAAATGTCGGTGTTTATGATATTCCCCAAATTACAGCACAGCGGAGGCTCTCTTTAAGTGTAAACTTGTATCTGTCCCATGTGGACTCGAGACTCCCACCAACATTAACCACTACAGTATCTCCACAAGAACCTGAAATAATTAATAATTTAATTTAATTAATATTTCATTTTCACCGGATAAGCCACACTTGTCGCTTTCTCTCGAGATTTGCATTACTCGTAGCGAGGGGAGTTGGGGCGCACACCGAGATGATAAATTGCGATCACATACATTTTCAAAATTTAATTTGCACCGGATAAGTTGCTCAAGTTAAAAACTCAAAAAATCCAACCAATAAAGTTCATAGGTTACATTCGAGCAAATGCAACCGATAATCTTATTGGTTGAATTTTTCAAGTTTTATAAAAGGACTTTTAGAACACTTTCATAGTGTAATGCTAGCCTTAGATATATTGTCGGTAAAAAATTCCTCAAAGATGTATTCTCTACATGGCAGATACATATTCAATAGTGAATTAGGGCCATTCAAGTATTACGTAAGCAGATTTTCAGCCATTTTTGACCCCCTCCCCCTTGTCAGCAAAAATCAGCAAAACACTGACCCCCATCCCCTCCCCTGTCAGCAAAATTTCACCAGCAGCTTAGAATATTTCATATCTTCAAAAAGGGGTGGTTGATGACGTAAGCGACCTTCAACCCCCCCCCCCCCCCCGCCATCAAAAGTCAACAAATCCGAAACTCCCTCCCCGATCCTGACGTAATACTTAAATGACCCCTTAGGCAAATTGTGCTTTGGGATGGGCATTGATCCTAATTTATCATCTTGGTGTGTTCCCGCAACACCCCTCGCTGCGAGAAATGGAGATCCCGCCAGAAAGCGGGAGTGCGGCTTATACGGTGAAAATTTAATTTTAAAAATTTATTTTATCATAACTTATCTATCATCTTCGTGTGTTCGCCCAACGCCCCTCGCTGCGAGAAATGGAGATCCCGCCAGAAAGCGGGAAGTGTGGCATGAATACCATGAAAACTGAATTTTGAAAATTTATTTGATCGGCGTACTGACTCTGCGACAAATTTGTACCGCGACGAACTGATTCTGCGACAAATTCGTACCGCGACGAACTGATTCTGCGACAAATTTGTACCGCGACGAAATGACTCTGCGACAAATTTGTACCGCGACGAACTGACTCTGCGACAAATTTGTACCGCGACGAGTTTGTAGCACGACGAATTGACGCTGCGACAAATTGATTGCGACGAATTGTCGCGCGACAAGTTGATCGCGACGAATTGACCTAGACCCTAATGGGTGTCACGACCCCTGAAGTCGAATTTTCAAACATGACTTCAAAAAATACTGCATTCAATAGCAAATAAAATACTAAAATTTTCGTGTCAATCGATTAATTTGTTCTTTCATAATAAAAGAAAGAAATAATGAATTATAGTGTATAAATGTAAGCAAGAAAAACAATTTGTGAACGCGATTTTCTCAGAATGCAGTTTCTAAGCTCACACATCCGTAAAATTTAAAAAAAAACAAAAACTACTGCCCCAAAAAATTCTGAAATTTTTGTAGAAATGTTTATTTGACATGTGTTAGTAAAATGAACCTCGGATATAGCAATTCACTGGTGGGAAGTAATTTTTAAAAAAATGTTGAAAATTTAGATTTTTGAAATTCATATATATTTTCTCAAACTTTAAAAATTCATAAAATTCTAACGAAACGTCTGATATTCAAGTTCGAGGTTCATTTTACTAAACACATATCGAATAAACATTTTGTGCAAAATTTTAGAATTTTTGGGGCAGTAGTTTTTTTTATTCATTCAAACTATAATTCACACTATTTCTTTTGCATTTGAATGAAGTGTCCATTGACTCATGCTTTTACTTTGTTCCCAAAATCGTCATCACTTTACGACCGCTTTTGGTCAGAATCATCTTTCGCTTCGTGACATTTTATCGGACCCATAGTGATGCATCTCGTATTTCTAAATTCATCAAAGCCATTGGTTTTTACAACAAATTATAGTTTTCACAAGCCACGCCATTGTTTTACGTTTCATGAATACTTTTAATTTTTTGACATGACAAGAACAAATCTTGTTTTAACTTTATCTGTACATTTGTTTTGGCGCAGCTTAACCTAGATGGTCCTTGCACCAAAAAATCAAAATCAAATTTGAATGAAGTATTTTTGAAAATTCGACTCCGGGGGTCATGACACCCCCCTTAAAATTATTTAAAATCGTGAAAAAAATGCAAAAATATGTGAAATATGCAGTCATAGAAATTCCCAGCCCCTAGTTATAATACACGTAGGATGTATGTAGAATCACGCCTTTATCCAACAAAAGGTAGAGGAATTCCGCATGTCCGGTACTAAACAATGATCAAATCACGTGTCTCTCACACACACACATTCTATACACATGTACATACTATATATATGACATATCATAAGCTATTTTTCCTCCTATTTACGAACAATCTTCTATTATCCCTCCTCCCAGTTCATAATAGAGATCAGCAGCTGTCCAGTGTCCGAAGGTGCGAACTGACCAAGAAGTTGACTGAAGAGACCAACAAAACCCCAAAGAAAAATACAACAAACAACAGAAAGTGAGTATGTACTGTGCATGTGTATCGAGAGAAAGAGGTTACAGGTCAAGAGGAAGTCGATTCTGTGTATAACTGACCCGTGGTCAACGGACGTGTTGTCCGTTGACGTGACAATGACAAATCGACTCGAGGTGTGACATTCTCTTCCCACTCCTTATACAGTTACGTATAACGTCATTGAAATTATGCTCAAGAAATAAAAAACTTTTTATGGTAAATATAATGATTGATTTCAGATGTCTCTCACGAAGGGATTTTTTTTTTCTTTTTGTCTTAGCCAATCAGGATGTTTATTCTTTAAGAATTGTGTGTGTTTTTTGATTCTTCCCTTGTCAACAAGAATCACGTTTTATTTTCCCATCCATTGTCTCTTCAATAGAAACGATTTTTACGTATGACGTAACTTCATCAATCATGTCTCGGGATTCTTTCGTGTGTTTGTCATCGATATGCAGACGCGATTCTTTATATGAAAGAGGGAAAAAAAAAAATCCATTTTACCGTTTTTTTCCCCCCATTTTACATCAATGTTCAGGTTTTTAAGTTTTAAGACCGGGATTGAATTGTAAAATTTTTGATAAAAAATTCTACAAAACTTGATAAAAAAAATCCTCCAATAAGCCCTATATTCGCTCGAATGTAAGTAACCAAGGCCGGGATTACACTATAAAAGTTTCAGAAAAGTTCTTTTATAATACTTGAAAAATGCAACCAGTGATCGCATCGGTTACATTCGGGGCTAATGTAATGAATATGCTTATTAGTTGTTGTTTTTTCCCCAGTTTTGCATAAAAAAGACATTTTATTAAACTTTTATAGTGTGTAATCCCGGCCCAACCGGGTAATTGGTTGCATTTTCAAATGTTAACGTAAAAAAAACTTGTTGCTCAGGCCCTATCGTCGATAGGCAATTTTAGCTACAGGGATTCTTGAATAAGTCAGGCCGTGTTGGTTCACCTATTTAGACGTTATAGAGTCACTAATTCCGAGGGAAAAAAATGATTTTGTAAATCGGAGATAATATATTCAATACGAATTTTTAAATTAAAAGTAGACCGATGGGTCGCGAAGTTGATCATGTGTTGATTTTGGGTCGCGACTGAAAAAGGTTAAGTAACCTTTACGTATAGAACATACAAAAATGTATGTATTTTTATTACCTTTACACAAATACGTTGATTTTACAAAAATACATCAACGCATATGACTATTAGAGTAATGGAGACCTATTTGAAGATTTCTCTAGCTGGCAACCCGGTAAGTATCAGGAAACCAAACAATGAGCTCTGATGCATCACATCTCATCCACATTTACATTTGCGAGCTGAGGTATCAATCATTTCTTGCATCAACGTCCCAAGTGAAACATGCAAAAACGCATTGCGGAAATCGCGTCTCTTTTACGCTTCCTCTTTTCGAACAAGAGGATGATGATTTTTGTATTTGAATGATATTCTCTCCGATACACACATGCAATGATATATTTGCACATAGCTTTAGATTGAATGTTAGTTCTAGTCTGTCGGGACTCGTTGAATGGCAATACATCCCCATCTCCATGAGATATATCGAACCCCCTAGTCAGGACCTGCCGTAGGATGCTCATCCATCAATCATTTGATGTATCCCTTTAAAAGTTTTAAAAAAAATGCAATTTCCACACTGCCCACACACTTCTTGTTCGATGATTATTTTTCGGTCATTTTCTCACATTTCGGGGAAGGGGGGGGGGTAGACCCCCAAGTCCCCCCCCCCCCTCGCGCCGCTGTGGTGGTCGGCTGAAGTTGGTTTTCTGTGGTTCCCAACTTCAAGGCACGAATGCGAGCCGATCTCCCCGTTAAAAAGTCTCGCCACAGAGAGCAACAGGCCTACAACGTTACAAATATTCAATCATTACACTCAAAATTCGAAGTATAGATGGCAGCACTGAAATATCAGACACAACACTAGCTACACACTCAGACTCTTAGGTGCACTCACTTTGTTCCAGACTCTGCCACGAAGCTGGGCTGGAAGAGATCTCGGCAACGGGATAAGTCCGGTGGCGTTCATTCATTCAGTCCCCCCCTCCCTCGCTACGGCCTTGTTGATGTATTTCGATACATTCATCTATGATGTAGGGCTACGTAGTACATAATCATCATTCAGCCACCACATAAGTGACCCTTTTAGTGACCCCTTAAGTGACATAAGTGACCCGTGACGTAACTTTTCTTTGTAAATAATTTTGACTAATTTTACAATCCACTTCGCGTATACCATGCCCTTTTGGAGATTTAAGATGCAATACCTAGAGCCCAAAAGTTCAGGCAAAAATGTCATAAATGCCAATTTTAACTTTATAGAGGCCATATTCTGCAGAACTATGGATATTTGGATATACTTCTGGATATTTTGGGCGTGAGGGAACTCCAAAAGACTTGATGATAATAACCAACTCTTAGTATTAAATATTATCATACAGCCCTCCCCCCACCCCAAAAAAAAAATATGTAGAAATGAACGGGCCAAAAATCGGGAATAACAAAACCGTATGCTATATCCACGGTGTATTCTTCAAGTGCACTCGACTAAAAAAATCAGTGATCAAGAAGGCTTCAAAATATGTACATAGATCTCAAGCCCCAGAACTCATCGAGATGGCACTGACTGCAGCGATCACCAACATCCTTTTAGTCCAGGTTTTCCTTAACCTTTTCCGGCGACCCCAAATCAATACAGAATTAGCTTCGCGATCCATGGGACTGTTTGTTTTTCGAAATTAGTGAAGCCAGTGGCCCAATAAGGGCATTTATAACAGGACCTTAAGTGAAGTTTCACGAATCATCTATATAGAACACCCCTTAGAGCAGTGTTTCTCAACCTTTTTTCAGTCCAAGGCCTCCCTTTGGGCGATATTTTCTTCTCTTGGGCCCCCCCCCCTTGTCTTATCCAGGGGCCCCTACGCTCATCCCAAATCGAGACCCTTTCTACTTACCGAATTGAATTTAATCAAAACTAAATTTTTATAATGAACAAATATTTTATAAATAAAATTTAATTCTGGAATCCCCTGGGCCAATCATGGATCCAGAAGGTAAAGGCTGGTCCCTTCCAAGAACCGAATGAAATGTGTAAAATATGGGATGATCCGCATCACGAACATACAATCGACCCTCCTAACGCATCACCCTGGGTCTGTGCCTACCCTTGACTGGAGTTCAATGAGCTTCCTTCTTGTGAAGTGTTTTATGCATGGCTGTCTCAACATCATGGGTCCCCCATCCAAAGTGATGTTCTGGGGCCCTCATACTTAGCTGGAAGTAACAGCTTACGTATTTACGTACTTATATGAGTCCCTAGGCTATACCAAAGCCTCCTAGATACTACTTACTTCTAGGAGGCTTTGGCTATACCCCCCATAGGGCTCGTAGATTAAGATGGTCCTGGTTATATGGGCAGTTCTGTTGGATTCTCAAAGTAGTAACATTTTCTCCCATCATATTTTACTTGAAAGCTCTAATTCTTCACTACTCTCTGTGCCCCCCCCCTCCCCCTTCACACTTGCCATGGCTCCCCTTTCACTGAATTTTCACACTTGGCCCCCTTAAAATATCTCAGGACCGTATGGGAGCCATCAACCTGGGAGCCATACGGTCCCAGGTTGAGAACCACTGCCCAGAGCCGTCTTAAGAGCATCATGGGCCCCCGGGCCAAGGGATTTATCAGAGGCTCTACCTAGCAAACATTCGAAAAATTCAACTGCTTCTCATTTTTCTGAGGCCCCCGGGCAGTGCCCTGGTGGGCCCATGCGTTAAGACGGCACTGCCACTACCTTAGAGTCAAGTTTGGGCCGGGACCTCCCATTGGTTAAGAATCTCTGGCTGTAAGGGGATTTGTACGACCCACATGGCTCCCACAAGGGGTGGGCTGGCAAGGCTCCAGCCCTGGGGGCCCGGGATGATTTTCATTATTTTTTGTTTTTTCACGATGTAAATACATCATAAGAGGGCCCGTAAAAGTCTGGTCGGGGGGCCCGCAAAAGATCCCAGCTAGGGCCCTACTCCAGGATGTGGGGGGCCATGACGACCCATCTCGGAAGCCCCTGCGAATCGAATTCGGATCGTGACCCATAGCTCAATAATTGCTGGCTGCTCTCGGATGCTCCTACTTGGGTCGTGAACCCCCCCCCCCCCTCCCAGGTTAAGAACCCCGGTTTTAGTCATACTCGGAAGTACTCTCCACACATAGTAATGTTTAGTTAAAATATAGAAGAAGGAAAAGGAAAGAGTTATTGTATGTGTGTGTGATGACATTGCAGATGGGACAATGGATGTTAATCCTATTCAATTCTGAAAGCATGAGAACCACGAGAGAGAAATTGAGGACTCGACACACAAAAAATATACATAATGGAGGACCACAGTGAGAAAAATGGGTGTGTCAAAAAAAACTTTCCAAGAGAGACAGAGAACAACACTCCGTGCCGAATACCTACCTACCTTTCCGTGTTAAAACAGATGGACGGACATGAGAAGAAGAAGGCAACTAGCACAACATGCATGTGTTTGTTGTGTTTTTTTTTCTTGTTAAGCATATAAGATTGTATTCCATCTTGTTTTTTTTTTTGAATGACAGCGATCTGTTTTGTTTTGTTCTCGACGGTGGTACCAGAAGCCAGAGTTTGGTTGGGAATCGGCAGTCAATGGTGCGTAGTACCGTATATTCACGCCACGACGGTGCTGATTGTCTCCTTTCTGGGAGACTTCTCCGGTGGTGACACTTTTATAAACACGATCAAATAAATGTGTTTGCATCAAGAAAACAATACTTTCCCATGTCTACATTTGGCCACATGATGGGAGAACGTTGGTTGGGGGGGGGGGGCAAGTTAACGTCGTTAACTGGTCGTTGACTTTTTATGCGGTTTATTATTTGTTTTTTGGGGATTCTCGTTCAAAAAGTCATCGACTGTGATTGTTTAATCTATAAAAAAGAAGGTGCGTATAATATTCTGTCTTAAAGTCCCGGCTATAGAGGTTGATATGTGAGTGATTCATCGTAATAACCAGAACCCAGATTATATGCGCTGAAAAGTAAAATATGCACCCAAAAACGCGTTGAAATATGCCGGAATATTTGTAGTAGCATATATGAAATCCAAAATATGTGCTGAAAATGGAAACAAATCCATATAATATCATATGCTGAAGTATGGCACCAAAAATAAAAAATATATATGCATTTCAAAGGCCTGTTCCCCATAAATTCAGGCCCTGGGCAAACATTGCGTTTTGGGCCCCCCCCCCCCAACTTATATATAAAGCATTCTTTGAAATAGAGGCGTACGCGGAAATAAAGAACATGGTCAGGCCCGTCATTTCAACTTTTTCCGGGAGGGACGAAGAACATGTACTCAATGTATATATATATACCATTTTTAGTGTATTTTCAAAAGCCCGGGGGGGGAGCGCAACGGGCCCCTTCTCTGACACCCCCCCCCCCCCAAATGACGAGCCTGGGTATGGCATTCAAGACATGCCTCCCAAGACGATCAGAAAAACTGAAAATATTTGTTGTAAAAAATTAAAATATCAAAAGAAAATGCCAATTTTGGGGGGTCCCGGAAACTTCTGGGGCCCTGGACACATGCCCGTTTGCCCATGGGAAACAACAAATCTCCAAAAAAAAAATTTGCATGCCCCGTTTAACACGAGACATTGAAATATACGTGCCCGAATCAATATTTTACATGACCGAAAAATGCTCGTAAATACTACCGGATTTACTTATTTTAGTAAGTACCCCGGGCAGGGCGACGGTACAAAAATTTAGATTTTTTTTTTATTCTGTTACACACTGTATTTTCACTCCCAAAATTAGTACAGGGTAACTTTTGAACTCCTTCTGAGCGTATTTTTAATCGGAATCATACCTCTCCACGACGGCCGGTTGATAAGATAAAGGCTGCATTAGCACTTACAGGACACCCTGTATAATACATCGCAACTGCATACAAAGTTTATTTAATCATTTTTCTCTTCTCAATTGAAACATGCCTTCAATTGAAAAGGATTCATATAACGTGCCCATTTTACATGAGTCCCCTTAGTAGGGAGCTTTCGGAACACGCTCTATTTATATACTACAGAAACCCCCTTATTACGCAACCATACAATTCTTGCATAGAGGCTCTAGCATCGCCCGCCGATAATCAAAACATAAAAAGTGTTTCAATTTTTTTTACGTGCCTGCGTCGGTCCCATATGGTTGAAAGAAATGCATGCCCGGTAAGAATTTTTACATGCCCCGGGCATGTCGGGCAATAGTACAATATCCAGCCCTGTTACTTTCAGAATCTAACAGAGCTGCCCGTAGAAATTGGACCATCTTAACGCATGGGCACATCCGGGCATGACGCAGTAGCCCTGTGCCCATAGGAAGCATACACGGTGGAATCTAGTATTGTTATCTTCGCGAGCAAAGGGGGTACGCAGGATTTTCTTGGGGGGGGGGGGATCAGTATTTTCTTTTTGGGGGCGGGGGGTTACATTCCCCTCCATCTAAAATAACGCTATTGTCCCCCCCGCTAACGCTCGGAGGAGGGGGTTTCACCCTAAAAATTAGCACTTTGACATAAACAAGACTCTTCCCGTTGAACAAGACCAAGAACATGACTTTGCCTAGAAACCCATGCTGTTGAGACGAACAACAAGAAAGTTTCCTACAAGAAGAAGAAAAAATTCACTGAATTCTAGCCCAGGGTAAGCTCGGGTGTATGCTGATGGGTCAGGAGGAACGATTTATTGTGTAGGTTCATTAGAATGCTCTATTCCCCCCCTGCTCTTCCTTATTTAACAAAATATTCAAAATTTTCCCCTCTAGTAATTTCAGCGCCCCCCCTCGCATCTACGCCTGGCCAAGGGTTTAAGAGATCAACCGATCAATCTTATCTGCAAAATGTTTGGTCATTTGGTCATTACAAATTTAGTTTTGACTAAATGCAATTCACCCATGAATCTGCCTCTGGATAGCCCAAATGGCTCTTGCAACTGTTATCTTGATTTCTATGTCAATCGTGGGCGTAATGAGCATGTGATAACTATGGGGAAAAAAACATTCCATAATTCCGATCATGTGCTGGTCACTAAGTGAACAGGAAAATAAAATTTTGAAAAAAAGAAAATCTCTACGGTGGCCGAAATCGTCCAATGAAAAGGAATATCATGTCCCGATGGACAATGACTACTTGACAATTTTCTCCCCCATTCAAGTACTACAAATGGTCACACGTTGTGTGGTTACCCTTTTAAAAAGCTTCCCAAATAATAACAACACTAATAATAGTGGTCAGTGGGCGTCGACTCCTCCCTTTGATGAGATGAAGGGGAGGAGGGCAAAAAAAAAAAAAATCACACTCACTCCATAGTCAGCACCCCCATCCTACTCACTACCTTTCTTCGTTGGAAGGACCGGACACTGGTCATTTAGTCTCCTTGGGCATAGAAATAACAAAATGACCGCTTGTTGATTTATGGGTGTCAGGGTCGAAGACGGACAGACAGAGTGAGTGTCCAAGTCCATTGGAGCGAGCAACTTTCTTTCAAGAGCTTTAAAAACCCGAGCGAAAATATTTCTCAGGCTTCTCAATGCCATTATCTTGTCCAATGGTCATAAAAAATGGCGGATTTTTCTCTAGAAACTGACCATCCGATTGAGGGGAGAAGTAAAGGGTGGGGGGATTCTTGGGTCATTGAATCCTTGATGGACAAAAAAAAATGGTTCGGGGGGGAATCGTTCTGAACCAGTTTATATATATATAAAACCCCTTTTATACCAAAACTCATTTGACAGATACAAATTGATACTGACCATTGGTCAAATTCAGTTTAAGCGTGTTTAATGTCGTCAAAAAAATTCTGGAGGACCTATAATTGGGGGTTTGGAAGGTACGAACTCTTATGAATAATTCCCATGTGTAGGTTCCTGACCTTTTCAGTCCACGGGCCAGATATGCGGTGTTTCTGCCGCTCGCGGGCCAAAAAGTGTTCATATGACCCGTATTTTATAGCACATTGCCGTAGTTTTGGTCGTCCCATATTTTTATAAAATGTCCTGTTTTTTTCCCCTATTTTCTCAACGAGGCTGAGATTATTTCCGTAGCTTACAATTTGTATTATAGTAATTATGTCGTTATATCATAACTATTTATATAGTCAAATAAATATAATGTATTCATTTCACATATTTGTCGGACAAAAAGTTTCGTTGGTTCTACCCACATCATTTTCCGCGATTTGCGATTTCTCATCAATCTTAGCTGTAGTTGACAACTTTTCTTGCCTTCCACAATTTCTTTGGCTGTGATTGGCGGGCTGCAGTTGGCAGCTTTAATGTCTTTGACAATTTTTTCGAGTGTAAATTGCAACTTTACTGGCCTTTGAAAAATTTTCCGGCTGCAATTGGCAACTCCGCTTTCCTTGCCTTCGGCAAATTTTGTGAATGTAGTTTGCAACTCCATTTGCCATGTCTTTGACGAATTTTGTGAATTTAATTGGCAACTTTACTAGCCTATGAAATTTTTTTTGGCTGTAATTGACAACTCTTCCTGCCTTTCACTTTTTTTTTTGGCTGTAATTTTGAACTTTATTTGCTTTTAAAAATTATTTTGGCTGTAAATGTTAACTTTACATACCTTCAACAAATTTTGTGGCTGCAAATGGCAGCTTTACCTGCTTTTCACGTATTTTTTTACTGTAAATGACAACTTTACATGCCTTTGACAAATATTTGAGTATAATTGGCATTTTGCATTGACAACCTTTCTGGTGATATCCCGTACTTTTATGGAAGAAATAGGGTCAGCCTAGGTATTCATCATGTGTGTTGTGTGTATTGATACTTTTCTACCTGAACAAATCTCGCGGGCCGGATGGAACCTCTTCAAAGGCCGCATTTGTCCCTCGGCCGGTGTGACAAACACAAATTGAAACTGACCATTGGTCAAATTCACTCCAAACGCATTTAAAATAATCCGAAAAATTCTCAAAGACCTAAAATTGATCGTTCGAAAGGTACCGACTCTTATGAATAATTCCTGTGAGTATAGGGTCCTCCTGCTTGACCACTGGTCATTTTTTTTTGCGACGAAGTTTTCAAGGAGAGAGGGGGAAGGAGAAAAGTGATCGGAAAAAAAGGCTATTATTCGGCCAAGATGCTGGTGGTCATAAATTTTTGGGTTCGGTGGCAATGTGACTGACACACTCGAAGGAATCTCCCTCCGTGTCCCGGAATCTGGGAGGGGGAAAAACGGGACGGGAGAGGATCGGGTGATTCTTTTTTTTGCCCCGGAATCGCCACCTGCGGTTACTTACTGAGACGAGAGTGGAACTGGAGAATTCTGGGACTCCCTCTTCTCTCTACGGGAAATAAAATAAAATAATAATAAAATCCACCCTTTCTACGTAAGGAGGGGGAAAAAACGGGAATGACAAATACCCTGTGTATCTCACGCAGGGCTCGTCCCAGATTCATACCAATTCGTATTAATCTTACACGCATTTCACACAACAGAGTTTTTCTTTTCTCAAGGGTCGTCAACATGATAAAATATACAGAGTGTCCTGTATAAAAGTGGTTACAGGCACCTCCAACGGGCGGAGGAGGGTGGAGAAGGAGGGATGGAATACGAATTTTCATTAATTCTGAAATTACTTTGCCATTAGATGTGACTTTTACTAAATTCTGAAATTACTTTGGCATCAAATAGGAATTTCCACCCATTATGAAATTATTTTTCCATCAAAAATATGACTTCTCATTAATTATAAAATACTTTTCCATCGAATATGAATTTTCATTAATTATAAAATACTTTTCCATCGAATATGAATTTTCATTAATTCTGAAATTATTTTTCCATCGAATATGAATTTTCATTAATTCTGAAATTATTTTTCCATCGAATATGAGTTTTCATTAATTCTGAAATTATTTTTCCATCGAATATGAGTTTTCATTAATTCTGAAATTATTTTTCCATCGAATATGAGTTTTCATTAATTCTTAACTTATTTTTGTAAAATTTTTAATAATTTTATCGAATATGAATTTTCATTAATTCTAAAATTAGTTTCGCATCAAAAATGAATTTTCGTCAATTTTGAAATTGTTTTTCCATTGGATGTGAATTTTCATTAATTTTGATGTTATTTTTTCCGTTAAATACAAATTTTCATCAATTCTGAAATCATCATTTTATTAAATATTAATTTTCACTAATTTTGAAATTTTTCTATTCGATGTGCGTTACATCAATTATGAAAAGATTTCTTCATCAAATATGAATTTTCATTAATTATGAAAATAGTTTTTCCAGAAAATTAGAACTTTCATTAATTATGTAAATATTTTTTCAATAATTTTGTAAATACTGTATTTTTCATCAATTACGAACTTTCATTTGAATTGCAAAATAAATTTCTCCCAATTCTCAAATTATTTGTTTCATCTTGTGAAATCATTTCTCTCATTTATTATATAATTATTTTTCTTATTAATTCTGAAACTATTTCCCTCATCAGTTTTCCTCAAAATGTTATCTACAACTAATTTTGAAATTACTTCTTTCAGTGTTTTTGGAAGACAATTTTTTCACTGGCGTGTTTTTTCATCTCTTCAGCATTTCTGTAAATTCTGTAAAAGATGCCTACACATGTAACTGCAAGCTTGACAAGCATGCATGCATGTGAGCAAACTTTTTGTGCACGCATACTTGACTGTGTGTATGAGAATTTTGCTGCGCAAGCATCGTGCTTGTACAAGCGGCTTGAGTGAATTTTGCCATGCATGTTTTTTCAAGCCGAGCGTTTGCGCAAGCATAACCATGCAGGTACCCGTATCAGTCTTCGCACTTCAGTGAGCTCTGCTTGTGAGTGAGCAAGTGAATGACCAAGTAATCAAATGAGTGACCAAGTGAGAAAATTAGTGATGAAGTGAGCAAATGAGTGACCAAATAAGCAATTGAGCAAGTCGGTGACCAAGTAAGCGAATTAGTGAGTGAATGAGCAAGTCAGTGACCGAATGACGAATGAGTGACCAAATAAGCAATTGAGCAAGTCGGTGACCAAGTGAGCAAGTCGGTGACCAAGTGAGCAAGTCGGTGACCAAGTGAGCAAGTCGGTGACCAAGTGAGCGAATTAGTAAGTGAATGAGCAAGTCAGTGACCGAATGACGAATGAGTGAGCGAATTGTGCAAATGAGTGAATGAGCAAGTAGGTGAGCACAAGTGAGTAAGTTACTCACATTCTCTCATCAGGTCGCCCACTCTGTCTCGATTGTATTCACTCTCTCTCATCAGGTCGCCCACTCTGTCACTTGGTCTCTCTCTCATCCACCCACTCACTTATTTTCTCAATTGCTCACTGACTCATGTGCTCACTTGGCTACCCACTTTTTCTCGCTCATTTTCTCATTTGGTCACTGCCGCATCGACCAAACGCCTCACTCACTAGCTCCGTAAATTGCATCAGTGTAAAAACTGGTGCTTGTGCAAGCATGTTGTGCCCTCTTGTGCCTTGTGCAGGCGAGATTAAAAGGTGTGCATGCTTGCACAAAGACATTGAACATGCATGCTTGTCAAGCTTGCAATTACATGTGTAAGCACCTTCATCCTTTTTTTGTTGGCGGCCACTACAAAAAGCTTCTGGGGGGCACCTGTTGGCCCATAGGACATACATTGACAAGGGACTTCTACCCTTGTCAAAATATTCTATTGAAGATGTAACAATATTTTAGCGCCATCTTCTGTTACAAAAAGATAAATACGTGAATTTGATTGTAATTATGTCTTCACAGTGATTGTACTTTGAGTATTTTATAAAATATGTTTCTGAATTTTCTTATTAATGAAATTGTTTCATGAATATTATTCTGCATTACACAATTTATATGCACATTTGAAAGTTTGATTTATATTAAAGTTGAAAAAATTGAAATCAAATTAATTTAATAAAATTAGAACATCGCCAACTGTTACTGCATTTAAAAACTTTAGTCAACATCATCAAATTTGATGACGTACGCTACCCAAAGGTATATTTAAAGGGAGGGGCCCTTATCGAGATATAACACAGGGCGGAAAATTAGTAGAATGGAAACAAGGTGGCGAATTTTTATAAATAAACCCTCAATAATTCCGCCTCTGTCCAGACAGCAAGGTCTCACCAAAAAAGTGACCTAGATAGAAGAGTTTGAAAGCACGTGAGTAAGAAAAAATAGTGACTTAGAGAGTTAGCAAGCATGTGATTGACCAAACGAGTGTCCTACAGAGCGAGGGACCATGTCTGTGAGTGACTAAGAACGTGTGCACGTACGTAAGTGACCAGAGCAGTGTGCAAGCATGAGAGAGAACAAAACAGTGTGCAAGCATGCGAGCGATCAAAACAATGTGCAAGCATGTGAGCGACCAAAACAATGTGCAAGCATGTGAATGATCTACAGAGCGAGGGACCAGGTCTTTGAGTGACCTAGAGCGTGTGCGAGTATGTAAGTGAACCGAACATTGTACAAACATATGGGAAACAGTATGCAAGCATGTGAGTGACCAAAACAGTGTGCAAGCACGTGAGTGGCCAAAACAATGTGCAAGCACTTGTGACCAAAACAGTGTGCAAGCACGTGAGTGGCCAAAACAATGTGCAAGCACTTGTGACCAAAACAGTGTGCAAGCACGTGAGTGGCCAAAACAATGTGCAAGCACTTGTGACCAAAACAGTGTGCAAGCACGTGAGCGACCAAAACAGTGTGCAAGCATGTGAGCGACCAAAACAGTGTGCAAGCACTTGAGTTACCAAAACAGTGTGCAAGTATTTGAATGACTAAAAGAGTAACTTCAGAGACACGGGTGTACTTGGAGCGTCAAGAAAATTAGACTAGGATGGCAGAAGGGCTGCAGAATTCGTCTAGCCCACAGGCGGTAAAACCATAAATGCGCCTCTGACGACTGATGTAATATACGATATGGAAAGCAAGTTAATGCCATCAGCGGTTTTCAACCTCAGGTTCGTGGACAGAAGGTCGCCCGCAGGCCATTTGGGGGGGGGGGGGTCGGGGCACTTGCCCCCTCCCCGGCTTTAAAAAATACACTATAAATGGTATATGTGTATACATATACTGTATATACATATGTATGTATGTAAATATATAGATTGAGTATATATGTTCTTTGCCCCCTCCCTTCCGGAAAAAAGTTGAAATGACGGCCCTGGGGTGGTCCCCAAGCAGACTGCAATTCTCTTTGAATGAAAATGTATTCAATTGTGAAACTTCGACTTAAAAAAAAATGGGATATTGCTAATTGCAGCCAAAAGACATGAAATTCTCAATGAAACTGCTAATTACGGTAAAACCTCTCTTCATATATAGAGGCCAATGAGACGGGACAAACAAATTCCTCCGTAAAAGAGGGACGACCGTTAATCAGGGGTTCGAGATGCATGCTTTCATTATACAAGAGGAAATTATTATTTGACCAAAAAGAGGGGGTGTCCGTTAAGAGGTTTCACTGCATTTCTGAAATCACTAAAATTAAGGGCTATTACAAATCGAAGTAAAAACATTTAATTTCACGAAAAAAAACCCTCAAAACCCGGTGATCACACACATTTCACTGAGGGGGGAAAATCAGTCTTGAATACGATAAGAGGACGTATGGACAACATCAATTGCAACACCAAAAAACATTGCCGTAAGTCGGTAAAATCACCATTTATTTCTGAAATGACAGAAATCACCAATGCGAGGGAAATTACAGGAAATCGGAGTGGAAATTGCAGTTCCTATATAATAAAAATAACGTTGAATAAAATGCCAAATAAAGTAAAGGAAATGAATTTTTATATTTTAGTCATAATGATAACTATAATAATACATAGTTTATGAGTACATAATTATATTACATAGTCTATGAGTTCTGGAAATTATCTGCATTTACACTTTTAGTGAGGATAACAGATTAAAATGAACTTCGTTGAAAAACCGGGACAATCATGTAAAAAAGTCGGTCTAACCCAAAATACAGGTATTATAATCATACTTCTCATAGGGGTCCATCGACATGTTTCAGACATTTTACTGGCCCTTGGATAATAAAAAGGTTGAGAAAAGCTGCCAAAATCGTTCACAGTGTTCTTAACCCCCTTTAAGTGAGAGGGTACACAACCTCCTGCCCTTAGTCCAAGTATGGGGGTTCTCAGTCAACAAAGGTGTTTCATCTGGCCAGCGAGAGGTTTTCCAAAAGAATAGTATCAGCAGTAAAAGACTTACCATATTCCGTTCATAGAATACGGAAATCCGGGATATTGCCAATTACCCGAGGGTGATGTCACTTTCCGCTATCCATACAAAGATTTTTGAAAGCTGGCTGATGCGAAGATGAATTTAGGAAAGAAAGAAACTCAACACTGCCCTTGCGGGGACTCGAACGTTCTCTCTCACTTGAAGCCCTCACTTGAAGAGTGAGTGAGTGCCCTAGAGCCTAGACCACTAGACTACAAAGGGAACGAATCTCTCCTCAGAGCATGTGTTCGCTGAACGGTATCGTACATGGACGGTCGGACCTCACTCAAACTAAGCTCATAATTTCTGGCACTGCCACTAGATGGCGAATTCTCCGCGGTTGATGTCCTTTCATCTTTGCATCTTTCAGCTGTTAGCGGCTCAGCAGTAGCTCCACGAGTGCGCGCGTACACGCACGCGAATAGCGAAGAGTCGCCCCGGTGTCTCAATTTGCGATGTCCTTTTGATTTCCGTTGGCTGCAAAACAGAGTGTTGCCGAGCGTCGTGTCGCGAACGTTGCTCACGGCTCAATTTGCACCTAGCCTCATAAATACCTTCGTATGGATACCTGAGAGTGGCATCATCCTCGGAGAAGTCGCCATTTAGGGGTCATTCAAGTATTACGTCAGCATCGACGGGGGCAAGGAGGTTTCGGATTTGCTGACTTTTGATGACGGGGGGGGGGGGCGTTTGAAGGTTGCTTACGTCATCAAGCACCTCTTTTTGAAGACATGAAATATTCTAAACTGCTGACGAAATTTTGCTGACAATGGGGGAGGGGGTAAGTGTTTTGCTGACGGGGGGGGGACCAAAAATGGCTGAAAATCTGCTTACGTAATACTTGAATGGCCCCTTAGTTGCAGTGTCAGCAATTGTGAACTTTTCCTAAGTTAAGTCCGACCGTCTATGTACGGTCCCGTGCACACGAGCTCTAAGGGAGTATTGAGATTCGTTGCCTTTGTAGTCTAGTGATCTGGGGCGCTCACCCGGTCATTGAGCGGACGTGGACCCAATTCCCCGCGAAGCAGTTCAATTTCTTTCTTTTCTTAATTCAGCCAGCTGTTAAAAAAACCTTTGTATCGTTAAATAATTGTCAAAGGTAAGTGAAGTAGCCACCTATCGCAAATTTCTGAAAAACCGCTAATAGCGATATATGGCAGCAATGGCAGTGTAAGATGCTCACCTACCACCATGAAGGCTGCCGTCGGATTCGTGGGTTCGACCCTGGGGACTGAAGTAGATAACAAGTTCTTTACCTACCGAACCTGAGGCAAATACCGATAGATGGCACCTCCATGTCCGACCCAATGCGATCGGTAGTGAATTGCTGTAGGGTGATATGACTAGAGTTGGTGTGCGGTAAAGCAGCAGTGCATATAACAGTTAAACTCGGTTATAACGACGACGAAGACTCCGCGAAATTTTGTTGTAAAAACTGAGGTGTTGTTACAACCAAGGTTGGCATTTTTAAGACTTTTTAAACATGGAAAATGTAATCAAATGCAATCAAATACTGAGCATGAAGTTGCTGTTTTGTTATGGTTATGGTGACTATATTTGGTGGCAAATTCTTTTGGCTCTGATTGGCAATTTTACATGCCTCTGACAATTTTTTTGGCTGTAATTTTCAGCTTTACTTGCCTTTGAGAATTTTTTTGACTGTAAATGACAACTTTATCTGCATTCGAGAAATTTTTGTTTCCGTAAATGGTAACTGTACCTTTGACAAATTTTTTTTACTGTAATTGGCAATTTTACTTGTATTGACAACCTTATTCCGGTGATATCCCGTATTTTTGTGGAAGAAATATGGTCAGTATAGGTATTCATCGTGTAATTGATACTTTTATACCTGATCAAATTTCGCAGGCAGGATGGAACCCCACCATGGCCTGCATTTGTCCGTCTGGCCGGTGTGACTCCACTGGCCTTTGACAATTTTTTGCCTTCGGCTTTGACAAATTTTTTTGGCTGTGATTGGCAACTTTACTTGACTTTGACAATTTTTTTTTGGTTGCATTTGAATAGGCCGTATTTTAGGAAAAATACTGCGAGTATATTTATAGCGCCATCTTCTGTTACAAAGAGATGAACATGTGAATGTGTTTGTAATTATTCTATATAGTTATTGTTTTTAATCCCAATACAATATAAAATATATTTAAATCACATCCGTTAGTAAATTTATTTTTTAAATTTTTTCTGCACCACCGGATATATTTTATACATTTTAATACACAACATTTATATACGCATATAAATGTTAAATTTATTTTTAGTTACATTAATTTAGATAAAATTAATTACTAATTTTGAAAGCATAATGTTCAAGGAACGTAAATTCATGTAGTAAACACTGCAACGTCCCCAGATTTGACGTGATGCGGTTCTTGTTATATTTGATCAATTTTTACACCGTAAATTCACTGCAAGGGGAACGCTTTTGAAAAAACCTGCACAAAAAAAAATGTTTTAAAAAACGGGAAACCATCAATGAGTATTAATAAGAGTTGGGACTACGAAAATATGTTGTACTAATCGGGAAAACGTTCTAAGTGGGAACGTTATAAGCGAGATCCACGGTGATCGATCTGAAATTATTTCCATCCAACCAAAACTAGGTTCTTCGAACCCAAACATTTGATTTGACGGCTCATCTCTATGGTCTATCCCAGTGTTCTCAACCTGGGGCTACCCCAGTGTCTCCCCCCCCCCCCTGGTTGTCCTGGGATATTCTAAGGAGGCCACGGGTGAAAATGAAGGTTGAAGGGAAACCATGACAGGTGGATAAGAGGGTCACAGAGAGCCGTGAAAAAAAAAAAAATCAGATGTGAATAAATAAACGTTTTATGAGAAAGTATGGTGGGAAAATTGTGACTACGGTTCGCATTCCAGCAGTGACGCCCATTAAACATGGTCCCATCTCAATGCATGGGTCCATTAAGCCATGATTCTGGAAAGGGGGGGAGGCTACATGACGAGATGTGGAACTCATGATTTTCAAAAGTACCGCAAGTATGTTGATGTGTAAGATTGTTACTTACCCTAGCTTAATACGGGCCCCGACAACATCACTATACCCGCGGGCCCATTGATGTTGAGGCAGCTCTGAAGTTTACCGAACACTTGCACAGGTGTCCGGAGATCGATCTTACTCAGAAAAACGGGCCACTGCAATGGTTTTAAAACATGTCGAGTCAAGGCCGTAGCGAGGGGGACTTGGAGATCTAGCCCCCCCCCCCCCTAAAAAAGAGAAAAAGATGGCCAAATCCATTGTTCTATCACTTTGGTCCCCCTCCGAATGAAATTTTTTGCTACATGCCTGTGCCGAGGACCATTCAAGTGATTTCGAAATGCGTCGCGAGCGTCTTCCGTGGTAGGCCTACTGAAATGCGCCGCAAGTGGCTAAAGTGAGCCTGAAATCTGTCGCAAACTGCTTAAGGGATTCGAAAATGTGTCGCGAATTGCTTAAGTGACGTTGAAGTATGCCACGAGTAGCGAAAGTGATGCTCGAATGTCTCGCAAGCTGTTTAAGAGATCATCAAATATGTGATGTACTGCTTAAGGGAATCTCGAATTGTGTCGCGAGCGACGTTGTCTTGTTTTGATCGATCGCAAAATTTTTCACTCGATGATTCAAGGTTTAATTGATTTCGATTTCAAGTTCGACTGATTGATTGAATGTGAGATAACAACTGTTTAACCGAAACGTATTTCTATGATCAATGTGTTTGTGCGCGAATTCGTTGAATTTTAGAAAATTATGTTTCAGGTCATATCAGAGGGGCCACATTTGCCGGTGGGGTCATGGGTTGATCATGCATGACCCAGTACGATAAAAAGAAATTTGATATCGACAATGATAAATTCTTTCATTTTTTAACAAACAGCTAGAAGAAAGACACACGGAAGGTATATTCAATCACTTACATATACACTGAAGAGCCAAAAAACTGGTATACCTGCCTAATATCGTGTAGGGCCCCCGCGAGCCCGCAGAAGTGCCGCAACACGACGTGGCATGGACTCGACTAATGTCTGAAGTAGTGCTGGAGTTAATTGACACCATGAATCCTGCAGGGCTGTCCATAAATCCGTAGGAGTAAGAGGGGGTGGAGATCTCTTCTGAACAGCACGTTGCAAAGCATCCCAGATATGTTCAATAATGTTCATGTCTGGGGATTTAGGTGGCCAGCGGAAGTGTCTAAAGTCAAAAGAGTGTTCCTGGAGCCACTTTGTAGCAATTCTGGACGTGTGGGGTGTCGCATTGTCCTGCTGAAATTGTCCAAGTCCGTCGGAATGCACAATGGACATGAATGGGCGTAGGTGATCAGACAGGATACTTACGCACCTGCCACCTGTCAGAGTCGTATCTAGACGTATCAGGGGTCCCATATCACGCCAACTGCACACGCCCCATACCATCACAGAGCCTCCACCAACTTGAACAGTCCCCTGTTGAAATGTAGGGTCCATGGATTCATGAGGTTGTCTCCATACCCGTACACGTCCATCAGCTCGAAACAATTGGAACCGAGACTCGTCAGAACAGGCAACGTGTTTCCAGTCCTCAACAGTCCAATGTCGGTGTTGCCGGGCCCAGGCGAGGCGTAAAGCTTTGTGTCGTGCAGTCATCAAGGGTACACGAGTGGGCCTTCGGCTCCGAAAGCCCATATCGATGATGTTTCGTTGAATGATTCGCACGCTGACACTTGTTGATGGCCCAGCATTGAAATCTGCAGCAATTTGCGGAAGGGTTGCACGTCTGTCACGTTTAATGATTCTCGTCAGTCGTCGTTCGAAATTTGTACTGTAATTTGGCCTCCAATGTCTGAAATGTTGAAGATCCCTTTGCCTATAACAAAGAGGTGCTCAACATCTTGGAGAGTGAGGACCACTTCAATAATTTTGAAACATGTCGAGGGCTATTCAAGTGATACCGAAATGTGTCGCCAGCAGATTGAGCAATCCCCAAATGTGTCGTGAGCGGCTTAAGGGACCCTTAAATGTGTCGCGAGTTGCTTAAGTGATTCTGAAACGTGCCGCGAGTGGCTTAAGTGATGCTGAAATACGTCGCGAGAGGCTTGAGTGATGCTGAAATGTATCTCGAACTGCCGAAATGTGTCGTGAACTGCTGTCGTTCAAGTTTGATTGATTAATTGAATGTGAGATAACCACTGTTTAACCAAACAATATTTGCACGATCAATGATTTAGTTCATTTTCACAAAATTAGATCTGAGATCACGGGCCACTTCAGACGACTCCGAGAGCCACATTTGTCCCGTGGGTCGTGGGTTGGGCATGTATGACCCAGTACGATAAAAAAAAAAAAAAAAAAAATTGGTATCACACAACCATCGAATGATAAATTCTTTCATTCTATAACAAACGGCTAGAAGAAAGACACGCGGAAGATATATTCAATCACTCCCATATATATATCAGAAATTCCTCTACATATACGTTAGAAAAAGCTGTATGAAGATCGAAGTCGATGCGATTCTCCAGATGCTCCCTCCATCTTGAAAAAAAGGGGGGAATAGGTGTAGGGTTTTGATATTATTTATGCCCCCCAAAGGTCCATGTCCATTTCTCAAGAGAGGAAAATGAACAAGTACCACCGCCACCACCAAATAAAAAATCGCTCACATTCAAAGCATGGTGGGGCTTGCTCGTCGATCCATTCGGATTTCGGCCTTTTCCATATGGCATTGATAAGTGACCAACGTTGCCTCTCTTGTTTTTTTTTTTTTCGTTTCCATCCAGATACAATAAATCTTCTTATAAGCGATAACTCGGGGATTTCAAACGTAGGGAAAGGAGCGGAAAATCGTTGGTGGAGGTGGTGGTGTCCCTTTGCGGTTTTTTTATTTTTGGGGGAAAAAGGAGGGAAAAACGAAACCTCCAGACGGAGAAAACGGATATTTTAAGAATGGATTTTACGAAAAAAAGGAAATATCTCCAAGGAGAGAAAAAAATACACGTATATATACAAACAGATATATGTCTCGATATTCATACTTGAAAGGGAAAAATATTCTACACACAGAAAGAATTTTTTTTTTTGGAATTTTTCAGATTTTAAGGAATTTTTCAGATTTTAAGGAATTTTTCAGATTTTAAGGAATTTTTCAGATTTTAAGAAATTTTTCAGATTTTAAGAAATTTTTCAAACATTTTCTATGATATTAAAAGCTTTACTCGGAGCTTTACAACGAGATTAAAATACATTGACTGTGCTTTTCATTTTGTTACTAACTGTTTAACCCTCCAAGGTCTCGTGTACATTCGAAAAAAAAAAAACAATATTGGTGCATAGTAAATAAGTGAAACCTCGCTACAACGATACTCGATATAACAATAAATCCCTCTACAACGATATTTTTATAAGCTTATTTGAAAAATGTCTATACTATTAGGGTGTATAAACTACTGCCTCTCGATATAATGATAATCTCGTAAATCGTAATAACGTATATAACGTACATCAAGATTTCACTGTACATGGTCGAAAAACTCAATTTTTTTTTTATATTTTAGGAAGCAGATATTTGTGTCATTTTAGTAAAATAATACGACTATTTTTAAGTACATTAGGCTACTTTAGAAAATATTCAACTTTGCTAAGGCCGGCATTAGCCTACATTTTAATAGTTCTATAGACGTTTTCTTATAAAACTTGAAAATGAAACCCAATAAGCTATCCGTTATATTTGAGCGAATGTAACCAATAGCCTTATTGGCTGTTTTTATAATTTTGGCCGTCCCGACTTTTGTGCCAAAATGACCCGTAATTTCACGTATATTCTACGAATCTAACTTGAATTTGAATTCTTTACTGAAATCAAGAATTAAAATTACTTACCTAATTTGTAAATTACATTATGACTAATATATGATAATTATGACTATAATATGACTATACATTTATCTCACAAATTTGCCATATTTCAAACTTTTTTTTCTCTTAGTGCTTATTTTAATAATCCACTGCAATTGTCAATTAATACCAGTGTTTCATTATCGAGACATTGGCAATTTTTCGGAAATTTCAGCAGTAATTGGCAACTTTTCTAACCTTTGGCATCATGTTTTTAGCGATATTCCGTATTTCTCCGTATTTTTCCTCGAGGAAATATGGTCAGCCATATATACATTTTTTTACAATTTTAATAAACAAATCCGAAAACACTTCTATTAACCGTATATGGGAAAGGTTTATTTTTCAAGAATGCTCTCTTCCCAGTTGTCACGATCCAAATGAGAAACAATCCTTAAAATATTCAAAGTCATTTCAATGGCACCGTGAGGCCCTGGAGAAAACCTTCCCACCCCCCCTCCAAAAACAAAATTGTCACAATGGACATTTATCTACCAAAATACAAGATTGTCATAATAGGTTTCCCCCCATCATCACGAAAAGGGCCTTCGGGCACTGCCCTGGTGTGCCCATGCGTTAAGATGTCCTTAGATGGGAAATACGTCAATTATTTTCTTTTACTAATTATCAAAAAATTATAAAAATTCCAAAAAATAATCCATTTTTCCCCCTCGTTATTATGTTCAGAATTGTTAACTATAAAACAATGGATATGACTGTGCCATGTGTGCCATGTGTATAATTACACACAGTAATAACGAAAGGGAAAAGATGAGATATACATTAAATTGGGATTCTTTTCTTTTTTGAGTATAATTATACCTTTATTGAAACCCTTATTTCTTCGCCTCATTTTGTCATTTTCCCTTTTTTTCTATAAAATTTTTTCCCCTTTTTAGGGGAAAAGAAAGAAGTCGCAACAGACAAAAAAAATACACGGTCGTAAAAACTATTTTTTCCCTAAAAAAAACAGCGTTTTATGTGTGTGTGCGCGTGTTCTATAAAAAGAGACATCAACACTCAATAAATCTTGATGTCATTCCTCGGAAAATGAGTTTTTCGCGTGCCATTGAAAGCCCCAGCCAATCAGAAAATTCAGTCACAGTTGGGTCCCATTTTCATAGAAACGGAAAAGATCCCTTTTTGTTCTATTGACACTTATTTAATATTTATTCCGTTCCCGAAATATCACACCCATCCAGGGCCGTCTCAAAAACATCATGGGCCCCCCCCCCCCCCGGGGACAAGTGATTTTTCTGACGCCCTACCAGGAAAATTATCGAAAAATTCAACTACTTCTCGTTTTTCTGAGGCCCCCCTCTTCTCTCGAGGTCCCTGGTAAGCCTATGCGTTAAGACGGCCCTGTACCCATCTACCCGATAAATATTTCTGGCTCAACACTGTTGGCACATCCAATTCCAATTGATAAACATTTTTAACATTTTTATTCCTTGCCCTCACAACAGGCAAGTCTAATAAGAACCTAGGCCAAGGCCGCCCTTAGGGATCATTCAAGTATTACGTCAGCATCGATGGGGGGGGGGGAGGGGTTTCCGATTTGCTGACTTTTTATGACAAGGGGGGGAGGGGAGTTTGCACGATACTTACGTCATCAACCGACCTTTATGGAGATATGAAATATTCTTAATGGCATCTTTTTCGGTGCGCCAAAAACGGGGAAAAAAAACCTTTCGATAGTTATTGAGCACCTGAATTAGCATTCTACCTATTGATAAGTCCCCTACAGAGCCACTTTAATGATCTCTAAATGTTTCACGGATCCTTCAAGTGCTCCGGAAATGTTTCCGGGCCGCTTAAGTGCTCTGGAGCAGTGCCACGCATCACTCAAGTGATCCGTAACTATGCCACGGATCACTTAAGTAATCTGGGAATGTTCCGCGGGTAACTTGAGAGATGTAGAACCCGCACTGGGGGCCGCTTAAGTGCTCTCTAAAACTGTGCCACGTCACTCAAGGGATCTTTAAATGTGCCACGATCATTTAAGTGTTCTGGAACTGTGTCACGTGTTAATTAAGTGACCTTTGAATGTGAAAGTATCTTTGAGGGCTACTTCAGTGATCTGAAAATGTGCCCCTCAAATGCTCTGAAATTGTGCCACGGGTCATTTAAGCGATTTGTAAAAAATGTGTCGCTTAGTTCATTTTTACAAAATTAGGTTTGTGGGGGCAAGCCACATTAGATAACCTTCAGGGCCACATTTGGTCTGCGGGTCAAGAGTTTACCATACATGGCTTAAAGGGTGGGTCGCAATGAATTTATTAAAGAGAAATTTTTATATATATATATCAATACAAATATGCAATTCTTCATACAATTTTAATTTTTTTTAAATATTTTTTGCATTGGAAAATATTTTTTTTTCGTCTGAGGGGGCACGAGCCCCCTATGTATCCCCTCCTGAGTAAGTTTCTGATCCCACCAATATGCGTTTGGAGGTAGGGGTCAGTGGTAACGAAATTTTTGCTGACAAGGGGTGGGGGAGGGTCAAAAATGGGTAAAAATTTGCTTGCGTAATACTTGAACGGCTCCTTACAGGACGCGGGGCCCGGTGAGAAAATAGCGGAGCCAGAGGCGTCTTAATAATTTCGGGGCCCCTAAAATTCATACATTTCCAGAAATTATGAAAATTCCGAAATTTGAAAAAAAATTACACCTTAGTGCGAGGGACCCCCAAAACGCGAGCCTTCTGCGACCATATCACACATACCTAAGTGTGGCTCTTCACAAGGTCAGGGGTTCAATGGGTCGTGAACCAAACTTGGGTTTTCAGGGGCTCTTCAGATGGGTTCTAAAAAATCTATTCACAATCGTGTTATAAATCCATTTGTTGCGTCACTGATTTCAGGGACACGTTAACGATTTCAGAACCCTAGCGAAAAATATATATTGTTTTGGGATCCTTTGAGCCCCCCATGATTTTATAAACCAGATTTCGACAATTTCATATAACCAATGCGTGGTTTCTGATTTAATTTTAAATATTGTACCGCCTCTCATTACGGTATATTGCAGTACATTGCGCCATATTTACAGCTCACTTGAGTCACCTGCGGCACAGTTCCAGAGCATTAATTTACCTACGGCACAGTTCCAGAGCATTAATTTACCTACGGCACAGTTCGTGAGAGCTTGAGTGACTTATGACACAGTTCGACAGCACTTGAGTGACTTGTAGCACAGTTCGACAGCACTTGAGTGACTTGTAGCACAGTTCGACAGCACTTGAGTGACTTGTAGCACAGTTCGACAGCACTTGAGTGACTTGTAGCACAGTTCGACAGCACTTGAGTGACTTGTAGCACAGTTCGACAGCACTTGAGTGACTTGTAGTACAGTTCGACAGCACTTGAGTGAGTTGTAGCACGGTTCCAGGTCATTCAAGTGGCCGCGGCACGTTCCGAAGATCATTTCAGTGACCCGTGGCACAGTTCCAGATTACTCAAGTGGACCTTTCTTCTTTCTTTCTTTCAAACCCAGCACAACTCCGGTCTATCGCCATGGACAATTTACTGACTCAAGCGAACCGTGGCAGATCACTTAACTGATTTGCGGCACGTTTACAGATCCTTTGAGTAAGCTAAGAGCTTGTTCCAGATCTCTTAATTTATAGTGCCCCCCAACAGGTATTAAAATTAATGAAGTGGCCCGCACCCTTCATCGCCCCCCAACGCAATCTAACCCATAGGATCTTATGTTATACTAGCAGCTTCTACCGCCCCCTGGAACATTCCATCGCCCCCAATGGGGCATTAACGCCCACGTTGCGAATCACTGGTCTGTAGCTTCCGTTTGATTCGGGTGCTCTTGACTCATTCACTGAATACTTTCACTACCCCGTAATGAAAAAAAAAAATTGAAAATTAATGAGAGAAAAAATTTCAGAAATATGATGAAAAACGATAGAAGAATTAATGAAAAATTCGGAATTCGTGGAAGAAATAATTGATGGAAAGTGAGAATTAATGAATGCCTCTAATTCTAAGACCAGTGGTTCTCAGCCGATGCTCCGCGGAGACCTTGGGGCATCCGTGTGCACTTCCCAGGGGCTCCGCGGCCACTCGACGATAATAAAATACATAAATCAATAAATTTGATAAACAAACAAAAGAAAGGGTACCCCAAAGGGTACCGCCATATAAATAAAAATACTAAAAATTGCTCCCCGAGTTAAACAGGGCTCCGCTATAGAAATTATACACTGAAAAGGGCTCCGCGAGTCAGAAAAGTTTGAGAACCGCTGGTCTAGCCAGACAGAGCTCCCATTTGATTCGGGGGGCCCTGGGCTCATTCACTCGTAGCTCACTAGCGTGTTTCACTATTTTCAAAAACTAAACATTTTGTTAATCAAGAGTATTTGATAATAATTTTTGGATCAAAAATATAGATTTATGGGCCATGAAGCTGATTGTGGTGTTGATTTTGAGTCGCATCTGAGCTAGCACCATGGGCCCTCCACATCCTAGAGCAGGACCCCTAGGCTGGGATCTTTTGCGGCCCCCCAACCCGACCACATTTTCACAGGCCCCCTTGATGATGAATTTACAACGTGGAAAAACCAAAAAAATGGTGAAAATCGTCCCGGGCCCCAGGGTTGGAGCCTTGTCAGCCCACCCCTTGTGGGTGCCATGGCTAGCACTTCAATGTGTGATCAATTTTTTTTAATGAGATTTGAAAAGAAATTAACAATGGTTTTAACACAATCATTCCAACAATCAAATCTAAATTTCTCCAAATACTAAGAAGAAAAACCTACGAGTACCGAAAATTCAGAGAAATTCCCAGAAAATTTACAGGCGTTTTCCCGTTTTTTTTTCGTCCCTGAATTCGTCTCTCAGGACACTTGACGCTGATTCAACAGGAACAAAACTACGTTTCCAAAAAAAAAAAAAAAAGGGAACTAACTTTTTCCCTTTTTTTCCTTTTTCCTATTATTCCAACAATATAAAAGGGGGGAAAAAATAAAAATTCCCTTTTTTCTCTTTTAAAAATCACAATTCGTTTCCCTAAGATCCCTCTTTTTCTTAAATATAATTTATTTTTCCCTCATTCTCGAGGGAATTTTTCCTTCGAATTCGCAGTTTTCCTAATTAATCAAATTAATTATTATTTCTTCTTTTCAGGGAAAAAGGAGGAAAAAAAATTCCCCCTCTCGCCCCCCCTCGATTCATCTCTGCATAATGAGCCACCATTTTTACACTATTCTGTGTGATCTATTTTTTCACTTTTCTTATCTAGGCCTTATTTGAAGGTCATCGTTTTAATGGGGGCCTGTCAATGATAAAAAATGAGAAGACATCTTTTATTGCTTTCTTCTCGTTACACAAAAGGGGCCTAAATGGTTTTCTTAAAAAAACATACATAAAGGATAGGCTTCTGGGAAGAAGAAGAATAAAAGACAATTTAATACTAGCCCTAGGTCAGGAAGGGCTTTTTTGGGAGAAGGGTGGCCTAGCCCCCTAAAAAAAAGGCTGCTTTCCGTATTTTCCTTAAGGGCAAGGAATGATGGTGCGGGGGGGGGGGGTTCTTTTGTGTTTGGCTGTTTCCATGAAAGGGTGCCTTGCAATTATTTTTTTTTGTTGATGGGTCCCCTGAAGATATTTTCCACAGAGAAACAGATGAAAATATATTCTTTGTCGATTTCGTTTTGTTATGTGAGTCTTGGTGTAAGATGGCGAAAAATTGAGATTTTTTTTTCCTTTTGGATCAGGGCAGCGTTTTCCAACCTGATATCCGGGGGTTCCGTAAGGTACATTGAAAGGCAGTGTTTCTCAAACTTTTGGGACCCACGGTTCCCCTTGCCCTAGTCGCAGTTCGTCCGCGGCACGACTGACCAGAATAGCCCAGTAGATATTCTGCGGTAGTGCTTCTCAAACTTTTGGGCCCCCCCCCCCCCAGAGCTATGTTGCCCTAGTCATAGTCATGGCCGCAACACGGGTGGGACTGACAGGGGTCATGGTGAAGCTCTGGGGCCCCGGAAAAAATTTTCATCATTTCTATTTGTTTTTTTCACACGATGAAATAAATAAAAATGATGCCGCCTGGCAGTCGAGTGGTTAGGGGAGCTAACTTCTGACGACTGTGCAGGTCTGGATTCGAACCCTGGTTCCAAGGGCGTAGCGAGGGAGTCTGGTCCCCTCCCCCCCCCCGAAATGTGAGAAAATGACCGAAAAAAGGTTAAAAGATGGCCAAATCCAATGTTTTGTCAGTTTGATCCCCCCCCCCCCAAAATGAAAGTGGTCCCCCCCCCGAACGAAATTTCTGGCTACGCCCCTGCCCTGGTTCATACATGGGTGTGTCTACTAACACCAACGAATTCGCTGAACAGATCGTAAAGATCTCTTGGGAATACGTGACGATCACGTTTATTTAAAAAAAAAGATCCTACCAAGGCCCCTACACTGCAGAATGGGCGGGGGGGGGGGGCATAGCAGACTAACTACCTTTCGTTGCTCCCCAGAATAGTTCAGTAGCTATTCTGCAGCAGTGTTTTCCCACACTTTTGTGACTCACAGTATTGGCTCCCTATCCATAGTTCATTCACGACTCGATTCCACAGAATAGTCCATAGCCTCTTAGATATTATGCTCTGCAGCAGTGCTTCTCAAACTTTTGGGACCTACGTCTCCCTTGTCCTAGCCATAGTTCATTCACTGCTCGACTGCACAGAATAGCCCATTAGATATTCTGCAGCAATACTTCTAAAACCTTTGTGATGCACGACTCTCGTGTCCTATTTATAGTTCATCCGCGGCTCGGTTCCACAGAATAATGCATTCGGTATTCTGCAGCAGTGCTTCTCAAAAATTTGTGACCCACGGCTCGTTTGCCCCTGATCATAGTTCATCCGTGGCCTACCAGAATAGTCCAGTAGATATTCAGCATCTGAGAAAGAACCGCTTCAAAACTCTGTCAATATGTCCCGCTCGCCGCGACGCTTCTGTCAAAGGTTGTTGATACCCCTAGGAGTCTCGACTCACACTTTGAGAACTACTGTTGTGAGGGGCTCGTGGGAATCATTTTCACTTGCTACCGTTGCACTCATTTAGTGCTATGGGAAATTGTAACTTAGGGGTCAAGTATTACGTCAGCATCGGGGGGGGGGGGGGTTGAAGGATGGTTACGTCATCAACCACCCCTTTTTAAAGATATGAAATATTCTAAGCTGCTGACAAGGAGGGGGGTCAATGCTTACATAATACTTGAATGGCCCCTTATAACTTCAATTTTGTTTTATGGCGGGGGGGGGGGGTTCTCAAAGTGCACATCGTGGGTCCTAGGGGCATCGCCAACCTTTGTCAGGATCGTCGCTGTGTGCTAGCGATATATCGATATTTCCTGTTATCAGTGTTTGCAAGTGGTTCTTTTATGGATACAGAATATCTACTGGACTATTCAAGGGAGCCGTGGGTCACAAAAGCGTGAGAAGCACTGTTTTATGTGATATGCAAATTATAAAAAACAACAAATTCCGTCGAAACTGGCCTTTGCTGCAGGCAGCCCTCGGTGCATTGGCCTTCACTACGGAGGGTCCGTGACATCTCTGAGAAAGGTTTTGAAACACTGATTTGAGGGATTTATTTTGATTTTCTAAAAGAATTCCATAAAGAAGAAGATGAAATAAAAGAGGCGGAGCAATTTCCATATCTAATAAATCACGTCATCGTGACTCCGCCCGCGGCGCTGCGATTGGCCGGAAATATCTCATATCTCCCAGATTCATAACTTTCTCGCATGTTCATTGATCGGATTATCGCACCCCTTTCTCCATCTCTGTGACGTCATCATAAGACTGAAAATGATTTTTTTTTTCCCTCTCATCCCGCCCAATGAGCTTCTGTCCTAAAACCCCGCCTACGGGCATCACGGTTCATTTATGATTGGCGAAAAGGTTGGTATGTGATGCCATATTCATAACTCTTCATAACTTTCCCGTGATCTCATTGATCGCCGTTATCATGACGTACTTTGGGGACGAGCCAATGAGAGGAGACCATCTGCTCTTCAGACCGTTATCGCGTGGGTAACGGAAAAATTGCTTTTATCGCCGTTCTGGCGATTTTTCCTTCTTCCGATAATGGCTTGGGGGGAAAAGATCGTCTCTTTTTTGCTGGTCGACAATTACAGCGGATGCCGCTTTTTTAGGTTTTTTGAAAGGGGGAAAAAACCGTCACATGAAAAAACGTTATAAGCGGCAGGGGCGTCGGAAGAGTTTTGAACCTGTAGGTGCTCTTCAGGGACAGGCTTAAGTATTTTGGTGGCCCGGTGCAAAAACAGCTTTGCGGCCCACTAAAAAAAACTGGGTATCCCCAATCCTCCCCTCCGGTCATAGGCGGAGATAGACTTGGAAGTCTGGGGGGGGGGCGCGTTCATTATTGCTGGGAGGCACGATGATGATGATGTCAATTCATATATACATTAGATCAGTTTCCCCCGCTCCCCCGTATCTCCGCCCATGCCTCCGGTGTCCATGGACGCAAGGTCGCATGTTAGATGTTAGGTTTGCCGGGGCAAGCATGCATTTTGGAGCCTCCCCCGTAATGTTGAAGGAGAGGTTAAAGCAGGGATGTTCAACCTTTAGGAGAGTTGCTGGCCACTTCACTGATTTGAACAACTAAATTTAACCTCAACTGGCGTGGTGGGAGTCATCGTGACCCCACGCATTGCTTAACATGCCACTTTCTTGAGAAATAAATGCATCCTGTTATCAGTACTTTTCAAGCCAGTTGTTTTACACGTGTTTGACAAATTTACGAGGTTGTGGTCTATTCTTATCTTTCCGTTATTTCATTCCTCAAAGTTTCCGTAGGGTCATAATGACCCCACCTCACCATTCGCGTAATAAGCCATTTTTTGTTTGACGGCCGTAGTGTTGAGATAGAAATCGCGTTTCGGAAGAGTGCTATTTTCCTCGATAATGGATTCAAATTAATGAGGGGAAACATCGGATATATTCGAGGTGAACATGAGGATAGTGTTGTTACGTCATCAACAACCTTTTTTTCTGAAGATATGAAATATTCTAGGCTGCTGACAATAGGTGGGGGGGGGGGGGGTTCAGTGGTTTGCTGACAAGGGAGGGAGGTCAAAAATGGCAAAAAATTTGCTAACGTAATACTTGAATGGCCCCAAATTACATATTAAATTTTTGAACGCAATTTTCATGATTTTCAAAACTGAAGAGATATGATTAAAATGTGTTCACACACAAAACACACAGGAAATAAAATTTACAAATTAACCGAAATTGGTCTCATTCCAAGTCGGAAACACAAAACTGGCAAACAACACCATGAAATAATGGTCACATAGAACCATTGGCGTACGCAAAGGAGGGGAGGTTTTAGGGTCTAATACCCCCCCCCCCCTCAAGCCGAGATTATATATAACGTGAGTTCTATGCATAGGCGTACGCAGAATTTTCTCAAGGGGGGGTTTACGTTTTTTCCCTGTAAAATAACATTATAATCTCGGCTTGAGGAGGGTTAGGAACCCCCCCCCCCTCCCCTGCGTACGTCAATGGTTCTATGTGACCATTATTTCATGGTGTTGTTTGCAAGAATTGTGTTTCCGACTTGGAATGAGACCAATTTCGGTGCTTGTGAAAATATAGTAAATATTATTTTAATTTGTAAATTTTATTTTTTGAGCACATTTTAAGTGCACTCTTCAGTTGTTAAAATCATGAAAATTGCGTCCAAAAATTTAATATGCAATTTGGGGCCATTCAAGTATTACGTCAGCAAATTTTTTGCCATTCACAATGCCAGTTAAGGGTTAAGTGATCTAGAACAGCGCCCTTAAGGGATTTGTAAAATTACCGCAGATCACTCAAGTGCTCTAGAATTGTGCCGGTGATTTGTAAATGTACCACATAAGTGATCTGGGATTATGTCACGGGCCAATCAAGTGATGCGGAACTACACCATGGATCAGTTTAGTAATCTGGAAATGTCCCGCTTAGTTAATTTATTACAAAATTAGGTTTGACGTCACGGGCCACATCAGATACGTTTGGCCCGCAGACTGCGGGTTGAGCCACTACCTACCTCCACCTCTTATATATATAGGAGGTAGTGGTTGAGCACGTTAAAAAGGGTGAAATTCGCGCCCCTCTTGTGCGGCGCTCGGTGCACCAGTCCCCACATGCTCTTCCGTAGTTGCGGCCCTGCATGAACACCCTGGTGCTCGTCAGGTTTACATTACCACCCGAGAATGCATATCAAACTACTATTTCATGGTCATATAAGGGGTGAAAAATAATTCAACAATGAATTTGGACGATAGTGCCCGCTGCCAAGTGAAAAAAATTCAAGTGTGCCCCCCCCCCCCCAGGTTGAGGGCTTTTAGGACTAGAGAACCGATTATCTACCCAAGGTAGTAACTAGATACTCTTTCAGCCGGGTAAGCCGCATTTGCCTCCCCGTGTAATTTCGAAAAATTTTAAAAGTATTTGGTGTTCCCACTGGCCCAGGGCATCAGATCCAACCTGCACAGTTCTCTTGGCATAGGAGGGTAGGGTCTGTCAAAATCCTAGGTTCGATGTCTGAACTTTAGAGGTATTGGACAGAATTACAAGTTATTGTGCTTGTTAAGAAGTTAAAGTCAAAATGTAATAAAAGTATTTTATCCCGTTTTGCGGCACCCAAAAGTTTAGCGGCCCGGTGCTGCCGCACCCTTCGCGCCTGTCGAAGTCCGGCCCTAGTGTTCGTCTTGAGTTTTATGTAGGAAATTTTCATTTCTTTTGACCCTATCAAAAATTACCGTACGTGGCAAGCACCCTCGGTGCAGCGGTGTTGGAGGCGGGGGTGCTTGGCACATACTAAGCGGGAAAACGCTTTGAGCGGGGAAATCTGGATGTGCATTAGTAAGAGATGGGACCCAGAGGTGTATTTACAGTGGCGCTTAGCGGATAAGTTCGGAGGGGTGGCAAAATAAGGGCATGAGTAGTTGGGAAAAGAGGGCAGCAAAATTTGTGTTGCCCGTAAGTGGTAAAACCATAAATCCTCCTATGCCTAGAAAGGCGTAGGGAAGTGGAAATTCCATCTAATACCCGTTCGCTATACATCCCATAGTGTCCCCCCTCCAGTACAAGAAGTCTATATCCACTTATGTACGTGATGTGAGTGACCTTAGTGTTAGAGGTGTATTTACGGAGGGGGGGAGGGGGGGGAGAGAACTGAGTGGGCTATAGATAAACTCCAGGGCGGAAAATTTGGGGGATGAGCGGATCAAGAAAATTAAACTAGAATGGTAAATAATGTTTTGCGATATTTTTTTGCGTAGCCCACAGGATTCAAAACCCCATAAAATCCGCTTCAGTTGGGACCACACAAATAAGTCGTACTAAACGGGAAAACGTTCTAAACGGAAACGTTATAAGCGAGATCCACCGTATATATTAATCCGAATGTTCAAGAATTTTCTGTTGATTTTTTCTCAGTGTATAAGATGGGAGCGGAAGATCTATTATTATTATCTATATCAAAATCTTGTAGGTTTTAGGCAGGCTTGTAGGTTCTAGGCAGGAGTGTACAGTGATTAACTCCTGCTACATGGGATTTTTGCCATTTTTTTCCATTTTGTCTTTTGTTAGCTTCTGAAGAAAGAACTTCATAACATTTCCGAAACCCCTCTAGCAGTTGTTTTCTTCACATTTTTGGGTTCACTTACGTTGTTATATCTCACCCAAAAGCAAGACCGTAACTAACCATTCCTGTACCCTGTGCAAGAATTTCCGTTTAGACCCCTTTCCGGCCCATTCTGGGCCCCTCTTCCAAGTGGACCCTGTGCTGGTGCACCTGTTGCACCTGCCTAGTTACGACACTGCCCAAAAGAGGTAAAAAAATATATATTTCTACACATAAATCGATACCTCCAGCTCACCACGACGCCCTTGGCGAAGGTTAGCTACGATCCTAGAAGCCACGACGCACACGTTGAGAAACACTGATATAGTTAATTACTTGGCCAAAAAAAGCGTGAAAGTTCAGCTTTCTAATTAATTTTTTGCCGCATACAATTTCCCCGGTGGCATTACCGAACAGAAGAGAGGCAAGAGGGCAAGGGTCCTTTGTACTCTCTGCCTAAATTCAATATTGTGCAAGGAACTAGGAAGAAACTGTAATTGCCTTTTTTCACCCCCGTTCGATAATTCCAAGAAGAATTTCTCTGAAAAAAAAGAAGCCACAAGGTAAACTCAACACATATGGAACTATAGATCAGCGCTTCCCAATTCGGGGTGACGAGACCCCCTAGGGGTAAAATTAGCAGATCTAAAACCCCACGGCTTTTTTACTGGAGGGTACACGACCCAATAGTAGAATTGTTGAAAAAAAAATGAATTATTAAAAATTTTTTAATTAAAATAGCTCGCAAAAGCACCGCTTGCAACGTTGGTAGACTGCTGCAGTGATATTTTTACAATTAGACAAAAATTGTACTTGTGGCGTCAGCTCTCGGCAGGATTATGAAACGTTGTTTCAGCTCTTTTGCAGTCTATCTCGCATTGCTATCTCGCATCACATTCGCTAATACCAGATAAAATGTTCTCCGTTGTTCGAGGATATTCTTGCTGTAGATGGCTTACTTTGACCTTTGAAGATCGGACACACCCCGCTTTCCCATCTCGGAGAGATATCGCTGTAGATGGCTGTAGTTTTTCGACTGCTATAAATCGAGACCCGTGGCACCAATGCTTCCGGGGGGGAGTTCAAAACTAAATTGAAATTAACAATATGGGATAAGCCCAAAAAGACTATTGATTTGATCTAAAGCACGGGCTTAACAACCTTTCAGATATTGCGGGCCTAAAAGAAATATTGTTCAATAGTGTATTTTTTTTCACATAGGCGTACCCAGAATATTCTCGAGGGGATTTAAGATTTTTTTCCTTCTGGGGGGGGGGGGGGTTTACTTTTTTTCCTGCAAAATAGCCCTATAATCTTGGCTCAAGGGGAGGGGGGGGGTTTGAATTTCCCCCCCCCCCGCCCTGCGTACGCCAATGCATGAGTGTATTGTTCATGAGCCAAATATTGTTCAAGTGAAACTGCGGCGTCTCGATTTATGCGGTGGCGTATTAACGGACAAGCCTTAACGGGTTGCAGCGATCCGAGTCAAACAGGGAGCACCTACAGCAGGCAACCTTCAACCCGCTGTTCGCGAGCACAGCACCACGGTGCTCCATGAAATACCCGGAGTGCTCGATGCTTGTGTTCGATTTCGTGCTCGCGAGCACTTGACCAACGTTCCAATTAAATATCTTGGAGGAATTGCATTCAAGGATTGAAATCATCGCCATTTCATGCATTCGTATGTTGAACTTAGCGTATCGAACATGAATTTTCTTAAAACTCTATTGATTGTCCCAACTAGAAATAAAATTTCTTAACCCTACTTATAAAATCATACTTTTTTCCCGGTGGAGGGACCCCCACTTTGGGAAATACGGGTTAAGACCCTACTGATTGACCAGGGGGTGTATCGATTTCACAAAAGAGTATTCAAATCAAGTCAAATTTATTACTTTGGCCATAAAACCAATTACAAAGGTGACAACACAATAAGGTAGAATTAATAATACAATTAAAGATAAATTGACAATACACTTCTTGAAGGCAGGTATGACGTAACGGTAGGCCAATTATATGCATGCTATATGACAAAATTTATACGCCGATTCACAATACTACAGGGGGGGGTATAAAATCTAAAGGTGTGGTTTCGTGGCACTTCAGGGTGCCGCTGGCATGCCTCGCTGGGGTAACCATCAGCTGGGGTAACCTGCAGATGCTTTTGAAATTTTTCATCTCGTTTGTATAGTAGATTGTAGATTCTTTCTCCGATTGTAAATTCGATGATTTTGATGATTTTTGATCCTTTTTGTCGCATCACGGTATTCTTTGGGAATTCGTGACATGTGAAGAAAAACTAATTAAACTATCTGGGCCCTACCTGATCCACAGTCCTACTTGGAAACCGTGAAACCTTGTTCAGATCGATTGATTAATGTTTTTCAAAATCAAGACGAGTATCAATCAGTATTGAAAATAGAAAATGTTTTCCCCCCCATATCTCTCTTGGAGGATGAGGCTTGCACGCCACTCAACTCCTCCACCCTAAGTTAAGGAATGAATGGTTCCTGTGAATTGTATTGAAGAAATCGGCGATAGTTGATACTACTTCACTACACACCAACTCCGGCCACGTCGCTGTATGCAATTTACTGCCATTTACGAGTTGGGTTGGAAATGAAAGCGCCATCTATCTACGGTCGCCTGCAATGAGCCTAATTTTTCAATAAGCCTACGACAAATATATATCCTCTGCCTCTATAGACATCTCAAGAAAGTCTCCATCTGTATAATAGACAATTAGACCTAATAAAAAAAAATGCAGCTTTATTAGCCTATCGTTGCCGTCATAGGCGTATGCAGGAGTTTTCTTGGGGTGGTGGCCAGGGTTTTAATCATTTTTCCTTCCTCAGGGAAGGACATTTTTTTACACTGATCAGAGCTGTTGTTTTACGCGCAGTCCAGGGCCTGATGATGTTCTAAACACTTCCCCATATATTGGTTCTCAATGTGCAGGCCGCGTTCACCAGGAATGTCACCCAACTTCGTGAAGAGCGTAATATATTGGGATATGAGTTTTTTCACATATGATCAGTAGAAATCAGAACTGGCCCGCGACTACCGTTGATGTTGACAAATATGGTCATTACAGTAAAGGATCCCCGCGGGTTGTGTATTGTAATGGCAATATTATTCGGGCAAGGTAGCCGCTGGTAAATTGAGAACTATGCTAAGGGAACCACGGGTTCGCTAGACCAAAGGAGCTGCTGGTGAATGATTTGTAAGGCAATGGAACAACGGGGTGGGGGGGGGGTGTTGCAGAATTTCTAGAACAAGTAGGAATCGAAATAGAAACGATAACATGTACTTCATAGAAACAAGAACACGAGAAATTCTATAATGCATCTTCGCTGGCAAGTCGAGGCCATGGTCCATAATTCAGGGAGTAGCCCAGTGTCTATGTGTTATATTTAGAAGGACTTGCATACATCATAGAGTAAACGCTGAATCATGGAGTCGAGCCAGATAAAGAGCGAAAAAATAGTTCTAATCTGGAGAAAACATGTTAATATTGCCACTAACATAAATAGTCTGAGAGGCCCGTATGGAATTCGTTTTTGCAGTGATAACAAAGAAGAGGACCAGCCCCCCCTGCTGACAACAACAGATAAGAGGGTTTAGCCAGTTGAAAAGTTTGTGTGTGTCCCAGACACATCCTTTTTCCCATATTATTACATCCTCGGAGAGATCTCACAACAAATATATTTATGTGTGTACAGAGATAATGAGATAATAAGCTTATTTTGGCTTATGCACTGATAACGGAAATCCCTTTTTTTTTGTGTAACGTCGACGATTGTCTACGAAATTGTTCCAACGGAGGGTGACTCATGGGTCATAGGATTAAAATTACCCTTTACTTCAACGTGAATAATCTTAGAAGAAATGCTTCTCCCTATATCGCGTGTATATTTTTCTGCGCACGTGGTAAAAGTTGGTGCCAAAATGGGCACCTGAACCCGTCGGTGAATTACGAGTCGCCAGACCTAGGGCGTGACTTTGACATGAGAGGGTCCCTGGGCGAATCAGATATTAAAGTTTCGTCACCGTAAATTTCTTATGGTAATGAAATGCCGTCTAGTGGTGCTAACAGTCCAGGCCGTCTTAAAAGCATCGTAGACCGCCGGGCAAATTGGATTTTCTTAGGAGCCCCCTCCCCCTCCCCCGCCCGACAATAAACGATTGCTTATCAATCTACATGCTTAAAACCGAAATCTCACTATTATGAGACCCTCTCGCAGGTCCATGGAATACGACAGCACTACTGAAAGTGAAACCCCATCAAATTACAAAGTGTTTGGTACCACAACTCCGGGGGCAGGCGGACCAGAGGGGGCGCAAATTTCATCCTTTCACCTCTCCTTCAACATTACCTGAAAGTGAGAACTTATCAATTTACATACCTACAGCATTTTCAAAAATCAAATTCCCAGATCTCATTATCATGCCCCCCCCCGCAAAAATTTTTTAATTAAAATCCAGCCAATTAAGCTCATAGGTTACATTCGAGCAAATTGCAACCGATAATCTTACTGGTTGAATTTTTTAAATTTTATAAAAGGACTTTTAGAAAACTTTCACAAGTGTAATCCCAGCCTTAGGCCGGGATTACACCATAAAAGTTTTGCAAACATACTTTCGTAAAACTTCAAAAATGCAACCAATAAGCTGATTGATTATATTCCAGCAAATGCAACCGATCAGTTTATTGGTTGTATTTTTCAACACTTTTACAAAACTTTTATAGTGTAATCACACAATAAAAGTTTGAAAAAAATTTCTTTTATGAAACTTGAATGAAAAGTGCAGCCAATGAGACTATCAGTTGCATTCGCGCGACGAATGTAACCGGGACGATTATTGATTGAATTTTTCAAGTTCTATAACAGAACTTTTATCAAATTTTTATAGTGTATAACCCCGGCGTTAGAAAAATATATCCAAAATTTGTATGGGTTCTGTGGAACAGATATAAGGTTCCACGGACATCTTCATAACTGTCAAAGATTCATCACTAAGAGCTTTTATGTTAGAAACCTCTATACCAGAGGTTCTCAACCGGTGCTCCGTGGAGCTCGAAGGGCTCCGTGTGCATCTCCCAGGGGCTCCGCGGTGACTCGAGGAAAATAAAATGAATCAGTAAATTTGATAGATGAGAGTAAATAAGAGAGGCCTACAGGGTTCTGTGCCATAAAAACTATGTACAAAAAAGGGCTCCTCGAGACAAAAAAAGGTTGATAACCGCTGCTCTATGCTATGAGGGCGGGCTATACCAACACCGGGCTATAACCAGGCCCCCCCCCCGCGTTAAAAAACAGGTATAAGGAAGAAATAATATTATTGCGAGAGACTAGAATGAAATTTATTTTCCCATACCTGACCCTTAAGGGCCATCTACGGGCTTACAAATTGTAGCCTCGGGCAGGGCCGTCTTAAGAGCACCATGGGCCCCTGACCAAGTGGTTTTTTTAAGGCCCTACCAGGCAAATTATAGAAAATTTCAACCAAAATCTCATTTTTGTGAGGCCCCTCTTCTCTTGAGGCCCCCGGGTAGGCCTACGCGTTAAGACGGCACTGGCCTCGGGGACTACGTAGGAAGGGAAAGACAAGGGTGTAAGTGTATGTGTAAGTGAAAAATGAGTGTATGTGTACATTTATTGCGAGAGGATGGGGGGGGGGAAAGGCAGTTTATATACAAAAACGCCTGAGAAAAAATAATTGGCGACATTTCATTGGCGACAATCATCAGATGGGGGGGTTGGAGAGAGGAAGGAAGCTCTTGTTCGAGGGTAACCCTGGAAGTTTGCGAGGCGGAGTGTAGAGAGGAAAAGAGAAGCAGAGAGGAGAGTAAAGAGAGAGGATAGACAACACAGGCCTCATCAACAAGCTCTCGGTCGCTCTCTTCACTGTCTTTTTCGGTTTTGGTGGTGCCTTCCTTCCTTCCGTGTGGTGCGCGTTTTATTCCATTCTCCAAAAAAAGTTCCGCATGACCATCATCAGACCCCACAGAATCATCAAACTCTTTTGCCCATTCGCGAGATCCTCATCCCTCCGGACTAAAACAATAAACCTCGGGATCATCATCATCCGCGGCGACCAGATGTTATCGAGTGCTCCGTGTTAATATCATCCACGCGATCATGGTTTATGTCAGACTGAACTTGATCATCCGCAAATCGTGTCACTGTGTTCTTTGAAAAATAGATTTAAAGGGAAGAAAAGAGAGAGAGAAATGGATTCATATATGGAAATTGAGGAATGAAAGAGATGATGACAATATTGTTCTCGTGACACCGATGACGATGATCCCTTTCCTGACCAATCACAGCCGGCACTGGATGATGATGACGACGACGACGATGATGATAATGAGGATGGCAGCAGCGCAACAAATTGATAACCCATAAGAGTTTTTTTTTTTTTTTGTTATTTATTGTTCGACGACGACCAATCATAACAGCTCATTCCGATTTATTATCATCATCAATCACCGGCGATGATGTCGACTGCCACAGTTACAACAAGGACATCATCTATCATCATCAACCAACCCCTTTCTGGTCATACGTGTGTGTGGTTATTTTTGTTTGTTTTTTGCCGTTTTTTAATATTTTATTTCGCGTGATCGTCGACGAGAGAGAGATTAAACGAAAATAATAATTGTTAAATTATTATAATTTTGGACGATGGCCCGAAGAAAACAGCAGAACCCGAAGCATTTGGAGACGTCTCAAGAACTCGCCACGACTTTACAGAACGGTAAGACATTCATTCATTTCTTTAGACACCTTTATTAATGGTGTTTTTTTTTGTTTTTTGATCGGGAAGTGATATCTGATTTGCCGGTATTGGAATTCCCAAACTTTTTGCGGCCCCATATTCTGTAGCTGGGTTCCCCCCCCCCCCCCCCGCAGGCCAGTGTTTTTCAACCGCCGGGCCCCGGACATGTAAAGGTATTGGAATTCCCAAACTTTCTGCTGTCCCATATACTGTAGCTAGGCCCATATATTAAACTGGGACCAGTTTTTCTCAACCACCGGACCCTGCACTCGCTTCGGTAGTGCATATGCTAAAAATGGAACGATACAGAGAAGATTAGCATGGCCCTCGCGCAAGGGCGGCAACAACAATCGCCAGGGCCCTGAATATGTAGAGGTATTTGAATTCTCGAACGTTTTTGCGGTCCCCATATTCTGAACCTGGTCCTCGACCAGTTTTTCCCCTCAACCGCTATGTATCAACAATGGCCGTGTACCGTTACCGGGCTGAACATGAGACGAACTGAGCAGTGAGTGATTCGCCGTGTCATTTCTGTAATTTCCTTTCCGTTAGTCGTGTTTGTGACTGGACCTTGTGCACACTAACAAAATTAAATTAACCGGGCCGGCCGCCGATTTCTAGACGTTGATAAAGAGCCTTAGATCAGTGGTTCCCAACTTGAGGCCAATACGACCTCCTTGTGGTTCTGGGATGTTCTAAGGAAACCGCAGGTTAAAATCGGATGAAAGGGAAGGCAAGACTCGGTGGGGAGGGGGGGGGGGCACTTCCTTTTCATATGTTAATGAATCTCCGAAGGCACCCGAGTTCTCATGGAACAATGTTCTGAAATCACTTTTTGTGATACAGCAGAGGTTCTTGACCTATGGGCTTCCGAGATGGGTCGTTCAAATTATATTATTTCACTTATAGTCGGATTTCTGAGCTATGGGTCACAACCCAAACCACTTGTAGCTAAGATCGTCTTGTATATTACGGGATGCTCGGCTCACTGCTGTTTGTCGTTTATTCGATTTTTCGTCTTACCGATTGCTGCCGGGAGTAGACCCCTCCCCCCCCTTTTTTTTCAACATCTGGGCCAATTTTTCACATTTCATTCGGCTCTTGGGAAGGACGATCCGCACCTGACTCTGCGAAAATGTTTTCAGCCATGTTTAAAAATTTTCTGATTTTATGTAGCTCAATGGTAGAGTGTATTATATATGCATAATAAAGCACCCAACACCGCCCAGTCCTCTAATCCGGGGCAATGGCTAAAATTGACAATGGTCGATCAGTGCCGTCTTAACGCATGGGCCCACCCGGGCACGGCCCTCAGCAGAAAAGGGGCCTCACAAAAATGAGACCCGGTTGAAATTTTCTAGACTTAACAAGTTAGGGCCTCAGAAAAGCCACTTGGCCCGGGGGCACATGATGCTCTTAAGACGGCCCTGTGGTCGATAGAGCCTGAACGGTGCAGGTATAAAATGAAATGAAATGCTCAATGGTAGTTAACAAGCCGTGTAACATATGGTATGATTATTTAACTTCAGTGGCCCGCTGGCCCCACTTGAATTTTAGTGGTGACCAGACTGTTCAAAAAATCAGAAAGCCCTGCAGATGGAACCACATCGCTCACTGGTTGAATATATCACAGATCTATACTGCGTTCGATACAACCCTGCCCCCCCCCCACATCCTTCAATAGGGTGCAGAAGCTGTGATGGCTCCTCCTCCCCCCCCCCCCAACATAGCCGTATCTTTTGCGAATTTTTCTGTGAAAATGATAAGAATCGTCCCGGACCCCGGGCTGGAGACCTGTCAGCCCCCACCCTTTTTGGAGCAATTCCCTAGGCACACTAAATGCTACGGCATACCATTTGGAAAAGACTTTCCCTCCTGTACAACTCATCCGTGATCGATATCGGGATGAAAAAATTTTCCATCTTGAATTTTTTTAATAACCACTTTAATAACGTCATCTGGTGGCGATAAATTTTTATATTGTAAATTGAACTGAAAACTAATATGTAAATTTTGTGTTATCAGATCAGTTTCATCTAATAATTTAGATTTACTAGAAAAATATTTTCTTTTTAAAAGTTTCCAAGTATCGTAATTTTTGATAGTAATTGAAACTTTTATAAACTAAATAATTAAATTTAAAAATTATTATTAAAGGATTACTTGTTTTCCTCTAATGTAAGACAAGAAAACGTAGATTTTTCTTGAAAATTATTAGTATTTGAAATGTGAATTTATGCCAAAATTGCAATATGGATACATATGTTAATCAGAAATTTAGTGGACTTTTTGTTTTGTCTACTACTATAATTACCCCCCCCCCCCCCAACCTGCAGTAGGGTCCGAAACTTCGGTGGTCCTCTCTAGTATAGCGTTAAAAAACAAAAAATGACGAGAATCGTCTCGGGCTTCCTAGGTAGAGCCCTGTCAGCCTCAACCTTGTGGGGACGCATGGCTGCATTGTGTTGTAGGATTTAATTATCCTGTATAATGTGTCATCGTTCGAACTTTCTTCGGATGTCACAGGGCCAATCAGAGAGGCTTCGTGATCAACTGTGCAGGATTTCGCTGGCTTATGCAATAATAAACGCCTCCACGATTTTAAAATTCGATAATTTTGTAACGTGTTCTTTGTTCCCACCTAAAACTGCCACCCCAGCTAAATTTCGCCCTCCTAGAGTTACGGCTCTGCACTAGATATACAGGTTATATATATGCATTTTGTCCCCAGATGGGGAGAGAAAAAGATGTCAGGGCTCCAGCATAGAAACCTGGGTGGATTGGGTATTTTTTAGTTATTTTTCATTATAGGAAACTGGAAATTTATTTTAGGGCCGGGGGGATAAATCTTGGACGTACATGCAAAATCCTTGGCTTTAGGTTGGCCCGATCACCAGGTCGTTTGTTAATGACACTGATATTATGCCTCGGGCCGTCTTGGTAAAACATTATGGGAACCCCTGGAAAAGGGAGTTTTCTGAGGCCCTACGAGGAAAATTTAGATGCATACTCAAGACAATTTCAACTAGATTTCGTCCTTGTGAAGCCCCCGGACTGTGTCCAGGTGATCCCATGCGTTAAGACACAGCACTGATTATTCATATGAAAAACCATCTATTTTAATGGATTTAAATTAGATTATGACTTATAATTTTACCAGACGCATAGAATTATGATATTTACAAGATATTCACACACACGCGCTTATGAAAAAATTACTTTAAAGCATAAATAGGCACGCAAATTTTAAGCAGAGTGCTTCTAGAAAGTGTGTGAGAGGTGTGGCCACATTTGGCCTCACTCGCGGAAATAGGAATAGGAAAAAATTTAATTTAAATTGTAATAAAACAATCACACAACCAGAGCTGGTTGAAAGTACTTTGAGTGCGTTCAAGTGCTGGTTCAAACCAACCAGGGCTCTGAGAAGCAGTTGAAGTCAAAACTGAATGCCTACTTTAGTGATGAGCAAACTGCGGCCCGCATAGAGGATCTGTGGCCAATCTCAGATGTTGTAAACGATAGTATAATACGGTGGTTCGCTCAGCCGGGGATCCGCGGAGCTCTAAGTGAACTCCCAGGGGCTCCGTGGCCACTCAAGGAAAATATAAAAAAAAAACAGTAAATTTGAAAAAAAATAATTATTAATATTTTTGAATAATAGCAACTATAAGTCAGCAACTTTGATGAATAAATAAAGGCCTACGGGGCTCCGCCATAGAAATTATATACTGGAAAGGGCTCCGTGGGTCAAGAAAGGTTGAGAACCGCTGATATGATATATTTTGAAGTATTACTGAGTTTTATAATGAATTTTATTGGCCAGTTAAAATTTAATTTTTTCTTGGCCCACTCAAAAAAAAGGTTTTCCAATCACATTGGCCTAGTCGATGTTCTTTAATTTTCCTTCAACGGTTCCTATTATATATTTTACAGGCCCCATTACTGTCGCGTCTGATGGCCTGGGCGCTCGACCAGAATGAGCGCCGAATTCACCGTTTTCACTGCTGCTACATTCAAGAGGCGCCAAAATTCCGACTTGCTCCGGGTGGCCTAGTGTCTAGTTGCGACCCTGTGTCCAGGTCCGGCGCGGAGGAGTTGGGGAAATACAGATCCCAGGCTGCAACTTGAGAATCGGTAAGCCCGGAGGAAGGACACATTTTGGCGACCCTGTGTCATAATGAAGTAGTAGTTAAAGGCTGGATTCGGTCGGTGACCCTGTGTAATGCTGAAAGAGTGGTTAAAAATGCTTATTCGTCCTGTACCCGGAGGTACTAGATCCGCCTGTTCCGGCTCCTTCCCCCCCCCCCCCATTCCCAAGTTGGATCCGTGACCTAACAAACTGCATAAGCATTCGTGATTTTAGTGTATTCCAATCATCCTCATAAGGCAGTGGTCCTCAAACTTTTGTCACCAGCGGCTCCCTTGCGCCAATTCATGGTTCGTCGGCGGCTCCCCCAAGAATAGTTTAACAGATATTTTCACACACTTACTATAAAAAGAAACCCCTTCAAAGAATAAATAAACACACGAATCAATGTCTCCTCTTCTCACCGCAACGCCCTTATGACTCACACTTTGAGAAAGACTGTCATAATGAATTACAAAACGGGGGCAGCTGTTTTGCATCATTGTCATTATTTGTTTGGTTGTGGTCCCTCCTATTTCTTTTGAAGGCAGGTATTTTTTTTTTTGTATGATAAGCAGTGTTTTTAAGGATTTACTTCTCCTTATCAGTTTGCCTAGCGGAAAATGTCCAGCAGCCTTTTTAACACCCAAAAGCCGCTTATCTCTCAACTTTTACCACTCTTTTTCTTGGATTTCATTTTCCCTCCCTTTTTGTTTTCTCTCCCCCGTCTCTTGCGAATATTTCTCCCTTACCATTTCGAAACATTTCTGAGAAAATCTTTCTTTCCCACCTTCCTCGCTATTTTGGATACAAATTTGTGAAGGATTTCAATAACCCCCCCCCCCCACGACCCCCCTCAAAAAAGCGGGCAGTCAAATTTGAATTCAATCTCTCCGTAAGATTGCCCCCCCCCCCCCCCCCGGCAATTTTTTTTTTTTTTTCGTGCGCGTGAAAAATCAAAAAAATCGGTTGCTGTGATCGTTTAGATTCCTCGGCTTCCCTCCCGGCCTCTGGCGGTGGCTCTTCCAACCGGAGGCTTTCGGCGACGGGGCCCGCCGCGGAGCAACAGCGGCCGGACGCTCGTTGTATGGCGTCCGTCCTCTTTTTCGGTTTTCGTCGGTCAGTTCCGTGTCTGGACCCAGTGGTTTCTCAAAGCGTGTTCCGAAGCTCCCGGGGAGGAAGGGGTTATTCTTTTTTTTGTCGGGGGGATTGATTGATGTGTAGGCATACCAACCTCGCTCAGCGACGAACAGTTTTTTCTTGATCGGGGTCCTTGGAGAGGATTTAGGGGGGGGGGGATTGGAGCTTAAATGAAAGAATTCCTGTTGAATGTTGAGTAACTTATAAAACACATAATAACATGTAACACATAACTTATTGTTTTTACATTATTACGTGCGAAAAATATTTTTCTGTTAAACCTCCGAGGGACGTTTCCATCTTTGTTCCAAAGTGTTCCTTGGTCTTCGTTCTATTGGCGCAAAGAAACACCAAAGGTGAACAGTGGTTATAGAGCTAGGGGTCCTTATAGGGGGTTCACGGTGGGGTCCATGAACTTGGATGAGAGAACAATTAACTCTCTTATTCACCTCAGCGTAATATCCGGAAAATAACTTTCCTTAATTAACTTATTGTTTTTGGGCGAAAATACCTTAAATTTTTCTGCGTAAGGGCCCGCGGCGCTTATGCTATTGGCAAGTTGGTCCCTGGCCAGCCTTTTATTGGCACGGTGTCACTAATAAACATTGCGTACGCCCCTGGCTTTGTCCATATTTGCAAAATTAGATGTGAGGTCACGGGCCACATCAGATGACTCCAAGGGCCATGGGTTGAACATGTATGAACTGAACGCTAAAAGGGTGTCAAAAATTTGAGAAATGCCTCAATGTCACCGATCGAAAAAATCATTCTGGGGGGGGGGGCTATTTTTCCTTCTGTGTCCACTTTTCATCGCTTTGGAGGAATTTGTTGCGGTCTCCCACCTTGTTTCAATGTCCCCCCAGTGTCTTTTTTTTCCTCAAAAGAGAGGGAAAATTTTGACTTTTTTTGTTTTTTGTTTTCGCTGTTTCTAGTGAAAGAGTGACGCTGGATAAGTGAGTCTATTTTCCTATCCCCCCCCCCCCCCAGCGTAAGCTTAGCCCACCCCTCCAGTCGCTAATGCCGTTTTCTAAACAAAAACGAGATAGTGCCATTTTTTTACGGTCAAGCAGTGAGAAAATATATAAGTAATCCCCCCCTACGGAAAGGTTGAAAGTTCATGGTCACCCTCTGGTGTTACTCATTCCACGTGACATCTTTCCTTCGCCCCCCTTTTCAATTTTTGCTTTTCTTCCTCTTGAGAAGTGAAAGTCACGTGATGTCATTGAAATTTTTATTGCCTTGTACTTCCTGGAAGAGTATCCGGGGGTTGTATCCCGCAAATAGCCTTTGGCAAGAGGTTTTTTTATTTGTTAGTTGGGGTCATTGCGCCACCCACTTCGGTGGAAATTCGGAAAAAAATCATTTTGGGGGATATGAGAGATTGATAGGCCGCAACGAAGGAAAGCAGGCAGGTCTGGTACCCTAGGAGCCCGGATCAGAGGGCGCGCAAATTTTACCCTTCAACCCAGTAGTTCTCAAAATTTTGTCACCCGCTACTCCCTTACCGAATTTATGATTCATCTGTGGCTCCCCAGAACAGCTTTTGGTAGATAGTTTTCCAAAAAAAAACAACCACTTCAAAGCATAAATAGGAGCACACATCTCCAGCTACCCTCGACGCCCCTAATAGCCGTGACGCACACTTCGTGAAACTGCTTTAACCCAAGGGTGCTCAACCTTTCGCAGAATGCTGGTCACTCCTGGTTTGAAAATGTGTAGCTAGCCACTTGGATTATCTGTAAGTGTACCACGGGCCGTAAATGGCCGTAGATGTGCCTCGGGCCACTTAGGTGCTCAGTTAGCCGCCTAGTTCATCTTTACAAAATTAGGCTTGAGATCACGGGTTGAGCATTTATGCTGTTACCTCTCCTTTAATACTTACTACATAGAAATGCTAAAATAGGTGTTTACTCATTCTGACAAAGAATGTAATTGCGGCCCTGATGATTAATTTTATAAGCTGTGGCCTCACTTGGGGCGATGGTTCTCTAACTTTTGACACTATCGCGACATGGGGGGGGGCATGATCCCAGACATGGGAACCATTAATAGGGTCCTTGCCCTATATAATGGGCAAAGGCAATAATTATTGCCTAATTTGCCGCTACATAATAACTATAGACAAAATGGCCGAAATATACCCTATGGGGGGGGGGGAAGAGGCAATAACTAGCGTTTATGTTGACCCTATTCTGGCAAAGGAGGCCCTTCATCATTCTCTCAAATGATATTTGATTCAAATATGATTCTACAAGGGGCACCCACGTCCCTCTACGGATTGATTCTGACGCGGATCCAGTTACATTAATCGCGTAGGTTTGTAAGATATTTTACGGGACAGAACAATTTAGGAGGGGCGATCGGCCTCCTACCCCCTCGCCCCGATCTGAACTTGAATCGATTTCACCTTTTGACATGGGTAGGGTAGTATCTACCCATCAACCTCCCGTTATTGTTTGTAGTCATGGTTAAGCTCGTCCTTTTCGACACAGCTGTTGCCCGTGACCATCCCGATGGTGTCCAATTCAAGCGGCGAGACCACTTGACCACTATCGCCACGCCTCTTTTCGACCCGGAAACAACCCGTCAATCATGTTCCCCCCCCCCCGCTCCTTTTCTCCAAAACTTGTAGGGCCATGGTCAACGGATCCATAACTTGATTGACCTTGCCCCACTGACAACTCGGTGTCACTCATAATAATAGGAGAGATATGTGGTGATGATGGTGTGACTCGTTGTGGTTTCCGGAGGGTCATTAACGCCGGCCATAATCGATGCGGATTCACCGTTTTTTTTGTACCCCCCCTCATTTCACTTGTCCGTCTTAGCACTTCGGTGTGAAAGTGTGGCAGGCCACAGATGTTCCGTTGCCCCTCCTTGCTTGCACTGTCTGTCATTAGTAAGGAGATGAGGGGAGCCCTTCGATTATATCTACGGAAATCTTCCGGAAGAAGCCCCCCCACTCCCGTGAAAGCAATGATAGAGATACAAGTATGGGGGGGGGGGCCACTACTATAGAGCCTACAAGTATGGGAGGGGGCAATGTATTAATTCTGTGAAACATAATACGGGATTTTTGAACGGGGTGGAGGGCAAGTTCTCGGTGAAAGTCAGTTTTGTCAATGGGGGCTAATATTTATCAAAATGGGCTCTCCGCCATGAATTTTTTTCAAATGTCAATAAGGTTCTGAGGTGTCAGGTTGTCCCCCCCCCCCCAAAATGTTCAACAACAACTATTCTACAACTATTTAACCAATTAATTATGCTCAACTCATGGCCCGCGGGTCAAATGTGGCCCTGGGAGTCACTGTATTTAATCCGCCATAAGTGGCACATTAGTGTTACATTATAGATTATAACACTTCAGTCAACTGAGATCCAGTTGCACATCATTTAAGTGGCCCACGGCGCATTCCCAGATCGCTCAAGTGAACTGCAATATATATTTATTTCACAGATTCGCGGCACAAAGAAAGACAAAGCAGAGCACAAGCGGCTCGAGTTTACTTGCCGCCCGGGTGTGAAGCCTTATGTGCCGCCCCTAGGTGACCCTGGCTGGAGGCTGACAGGGCTTCAGTTTTGGGTACCTCGAGATAAACCCTTTTTTTTCAGAAAAAAGCCGCACACAATTGTTCATCCTGCAAAATGTTCATGACCATACGTCCCGCTCTTTGTCGTTCTTAATAATGCCAGAAAATTTAATCCTCAAAATAGCGCTGATTGGTAAGCCATCACCACTTGCACTTATTCCCCGAAGACGATATAACGAGGTCGATTTTTATACAGTACTAGCTGACCCGTCGCGCGTTGCTGCGATCTCAGGAGAAAGGAAATTCAAGGAAACTTGAATATACTAGGCGAGGGAATATATTAGGGCTAGGAAAATACTAGGCGAGAGAACCAAAATGCACACTTGCCCCCTTGTGATGGAGTACAGGGGCGGCTCTTGGGCCATGTGTCGAGGTATGGCTCAAAAGAGTGATGAGAAATTTTACTGTGTGAAATTTTTTAAAATTTTGGACTAAACTAAAGCCTACGCTGCCGCTCCTTACAATCTGTCGCTCGGGTGCACCGCACCCCCGATTAAGTCGACCCTGGGCTAATCTTTATCTAAATGGGCACCATCCTATGCATTAAAAAGAATTCCAATGAATGGTCACATTCTAAAGGTGTATCAAGTAGTCGCCGCTTCCAATGTTCATAAATACCATTTATTAAACATAAGAGCTCTTGTGACCCCCCCCCCCAGGCCCGTCATTTGTGGGGTCACTCCCCCCTGCCCTATATATATATATATATATAATTATAAATACATTGAGTACATGTTCTTTGCCCCCCCCCCGGAAAAAGTTTAAATGACGGCCCTGCGTGACCCCCAGGATTTTAACAATTATTTAACCAATTAATTATGCTCGGCTCGTGGGCTGAATGTGACACCCGGAGTGACTGAGTAGTGCTAAGCGTCACAGTCATAGATTTTGACACTTGAGTGACCCGTGATCCAATTCCACATTATTCGAGAGGCCGGTGGCGCATTCTTACATTACTTAAGTGACCCGCGGCACAGTTTTAGAGGAATTGAGCAGGCTGCGGCACATTTTCAGATCACTCAAGTGACCCGCTACACAGTTCCTGATCACTCAAGTGACCCGCTACACAGTTCCTGATCACTCAAGTGACCCACGACACATTCATAGACCACTCAAATGACCCGCGGCACATTCTCAGACCACTTCAATAACCCGCGGCAAATTTTCTGATCGCTGAAGTGACATTTACCGATCAACCTTCAGGAGAGTGGACCATTAAGTGATCTATCTATAAATGTGTCGCATGTCACTCGAGTAGGTCACCCTTGACCTACAAGTATGGGTTGGAGCAATGTCTTAACTCCGCGAAATATAATACGGGATTTATTTTCCGGTCTATATGGGGAGGGAGGGGCCGGCAAGTCCCAATCAAATTAATTTCATCAATGGAGGAGGGGGGGTTAAGGGGCTAATCTTTATCAAAATGGTGCCCCCACATGAATTAAAAAAATTTCCAACGAAGGGTCAAATTATAAAGAGGTGTTGGGTTGCCCTCTTCCCACCTAGAATGTTCACAAATGCCAATCATCAAACGTAAGAGCTTGTGACCCCCCCCCCCCCTTGGATTTAAATAACATTTTTAACCCCTCCCCCCATGTAGCACTTTCTTTTTGTGCCCCCCTCCCTTCCCCCACTGAGGACACCCAAAATGATACATACACGCCATGGAAGTGCAATATGATGTCCGACAGACATGAATTCCCAGCGATGGGGGGCACGTGTCTCGTCGTGTGTCTGATTATAGTACATAATACAGAGAACCCAAGTGGGGTAAGTAAAGGGAGTTCGTGACCCCAGGGGGATAAGAATTTTTTTTTTTTCGTTTTCCTCCAGTGATGATGAGCGACCCCCTAAAGCCGATGAAAGATCGAATACAGGGCCGTTATTTTTAGGGTGGCCAAAGAGGAATGAATGCTTGCAAAACAGATGTCGTTAAATGATATCTTTTCTTGGGAATTGTTTACCAGTGAACCCCCCCACCCCTTCATTGAAATGTACTCCTTTTTGGGAATTGGGGCTGATCACGCAGAAGATACCGATGGAATTTTTCGATGAAAGCGTGTCTGGCAATTCATGGGATCATGGGAACGGACTAATGGGGAGGAGGGGAGGACAGCTGTGGAGCATGGCAAGATAATTATTGCAGCCGCCACACGATTTTCCTGAAATTGAGCCCCCTCCCCCCCTCCTCAAGCCAGGGCCTGTTGCTCCTCGTAAGTTCGGGTCCTGGAAAATGAACTTTTAGGGCCCTCCTTATATGTCGTCGTCTTCGGGGCAAGAGCGTACGTAGGGGAAGGGGGTTTTGTCTAAAATGCAAAAGGCAGCCAATTTTGGGACCCTGAAAACTGGGCGCGTGTCTCTCCTGCGCATGCGAGAAACAGGCCCTGGCTCACGCTGAAGATACACATGGAATTTTTCGATGCATTCTTTGAAAGCTATCACTGATAGGGTACCAGCTCTGGAGCTTGGGATGAATATTTTTACAGGCCAAACCCCGACTTACGAACGGGTTCCGTTCCGAGAATCATTAGCGGCCCTTATTGAAATGAACTCCTTTTTTGAAATCTGGGGAGGGGGCGCTGATGCTAAAGAAAGATACCGATGGAATTTTTCGATCCATTCTTTGAAAGCATATAGGACAATACATGGAATCATGGGGAACGGACTGATGGGGGCCCAGCTTTGGAGCTTGGAATGAATATTATGACAGTCATTCCCCGACTTTCAAACAGGTTCCGTTCCGAGCATAATCCGTAAGTTTCAAAGTGAACCGAAATTAACGCGTAGCTGCTCCCAGAGGGCCCCCCCCCCCCCGAAGACGATCACAAAATAAAATATCTTTATATGTGCTATTTTAATTAATTTCTATTTAGTTCTGGCTCGTAATTTCTCTGTGAAAGCTTCCTTTGTGCCCCTTCCCAAAGGTCAACCCTGCGTACTTCTCTGGCTACTGGACATTGCCCCCCCCCCTACGAAGGTGGGGCTGACAATGTTTAAATTCAGACGATTTTCACCATTTGTCTTTTTTACTCTCCAGATTCAACTGGTGGGAGGGGGAACGCGAAAAGTTTGGCTTAGGGGCCCTGTTGCAGGATATAGAGGCAATGTACACTGGGTGCCCCGTTCATCTTAACTGGAAAATATATGACTTTATTCGGAAGGGAATTCCATCACACTCTTTACCGTTATGAAATTTGGATGAAAGGTAGATCTTTGATGTGATAAGAGTGAACGTTGGACTCATTGTGTATATTGTACGAAGAGTTTCCGATTTGAATGGTAATATTTCAAAGAGTGCTTTCACAAAAAGTAACTTCTTAAGCGAAGTGGGGGTGAGGCATTATCAGTAGTTTACTAATATTAGAACCCCCATAGATGATTATTGGGATATCAAAAAGTGACCCGATAGGCGGAGTGACGTTATCTGGATGACGCACTAACGAGATTTGACTGTATGGGGGGTAACAGAATATCCCTTTGTTCTGGGTACTCGTGATTTCGAGACAGCCCAGCATAGAACTCCCCGGGAGCCTCGCTGAACTCAGATCAGTTCCATAGGTAGGAGAAATGTAACACTCGTGGATGATAGAGGGGCTCTGGGTGTGGCAGTGGTGGCCACAAGAATATGCTCCAAAGTGGGCCATGGATGGAAAATAAGTTTAAATTTTTCTAGAATAAGTTGCCCCGACAGACCAGACACGACCCGGGTTCTGTCCCTCCCGGGATATAAGCCTTTTACCCGTGCGGGTTGGGTCGCGCTGGGGAGAGCGTGAATAAGTTCCAGGACATAACTTTGCTCTCGGAGGAGGCCCACGATTTTTTCAGGAAGGCGTTCCTTTCAAAAGATTTTGGGGGGAAAAAACAAACTAAGATCTATATCTTTTTGGAAAATATAAAATAAAAATTCAGGAGATATCAAAGACTTTGCAAGTAGAAAAAAAAGGGGAGGGGGTGGAGACTTTCAAAATGTGTGCGTGTCTGCGCTTAGAAATATTCACGTCACAATTCTGTCTTAGGCCGGGATTACACTATAAAAGTTTTATGATAATTCTTTTACAAATGCAACCAATAAGCTGATCGGTTGCATTTGCTCGAATGTGACCGATAAATTTATTGGTTGCTTTTTTTCAAGTTTTATAAAATAACTTTCATAAACCTTTTTAGAGTGAAATCCCATCCTTAGATTAGTTAGTTCTGAAATATAAAATTTCAATTTTTTTTTTTCAGTTTATATACTGAATATCGAGTAAAATATACTTGTAGGTATCGAGGACAGGGCGCACCAAAACTATTGCTTAGGGCCTTCACACGTCTTAATCCAACCCTGAGTGAACGCCGTACGTGGATAACGTTGTTCAATAAAAGTGTTGCCTAAGTTTAAAAAAATTAAAAGATTAAAAATTTAAAAAATATATATTTAAAATAATCTTAAATATTTGAAAAAAAAAGTTTGAAAAATTTTAATTAAATTTAAAAGTTATTAGAGTATGTAGTCAATTAAATATTCGTAATGAATTACAGAACGGCTTGTAATTTTGGTCGCGTCAGTGGCCGTTGTTGACAAGTTTTATTGTATAAAATTGTAAAGTATGGACAAAAGGCTGTTGAAGTTGCTACATCTCCTTTATCTCAGAAGGAAACGGAGGGATAGACGTATGTGGGTACATCCTTTTGATGAACAGGGACCTTCATATGGTGTTTTTAAGGGTATTTATGGCAAATAATTAAAAAAATTCACTGTGAAAAATCATCTTTAAATAGTAGCCGAAGATGCGCACGAATTCGCTCTGCATCGTGTGAATAGCTCCGGATAACCCAATTGTCAAAACTTCTATGTGCGGATGCGGAGCCCGCACTTAGGTTTTGACACATGCTGACGACGTCCGGATCCGAATGAACACTTCGAAGTTGCGGGCGAATATCGCCTCGTCTGAAAGGCTCCGTATATACTAATTGTTAAAACTTCTTCCGGACCCGCATCCGCGTGAAAAGGCCCTAACGCATGGGCCCATCCGGGCATGGCCCGGGGGGACCCAAGAGAAAAGGGGCCTCACAAAAATGAAATAAGGCTGGAATTTCCGAGAATTGTTAGTACTCAGAAAAAATAATTTGGCCCCGGGGGCCCATGATGCTCTTAAGACGGCCCTGGTCGAAACTGTCTATCTTCGAGCTCAACGCAAATATTTTGTAAATGAAATCGAGGAATGGGGGGAAGGGTGCAAGATAATATTCACAATTGAGAGCTAACAGCCGAAATCATGTTTGTGACGAATTAATTCGTTGGTGCTGCCGTCGTGCCAAAATCTTGCAAAGAAATGTGTACAGTCGATTCCGATTATAACGTTCCCACTTATAACGTTTTTCCGCTTAGTGCGACTTATTTTCGTGGGGTCTCAACTTAAGTAAGTCTCATAAATATTTCCCGTTTAAAGCGTTTTCCCGTTTACAACGTTTCTTCATGGCGGTTTTTTAAAAGACGTTATAAGCGTTATCCACTGCATATATGTATTTCTCCATTTGTAACAAGGAACAAGTGTAAAAGCATGTGATATCAGGGTTTTGTCCAGACAGTTTTTGTGAAAATTCATAGATGAGGGCGGGGTTTGGGGGGAAGACAGTGGTGGCCACAAGAAAGGAATGTGCTCCAAAGTGGGCCATGGATGGGGAAAAAAGTTTAAATTGTCCAAAAATAAAGTTGCCCCAGACCATCACTTCGCTCTCGGAGGCCCATGAATAATTTAAGACGGCCCTGACTTACGGTCTTACTTTCGATAATGTTTCGTTCCTGTGGTCCTAATTTTCAAGTTGCAATCATTTTTTTTTTACAAATTTGCCATATTTTTCGTCTAGCTTCAAAGTATCTCGGGAGCCTTATGTGAAGCCATACGGCTCGAGGTTGAGAATGATTGGTATTTACGGTGCATAGCAGAATTCCTATGAAATGCATGATTTCCGAACGAAGAACAGCCAGAGTTTGGTTAAATGATATTTGCCAAACTTTTTTCGCCAAATGCGGCAACTATGTGTTTTGTAGGTTTTAACAACTGGCTGTTGCGAAGATATATTTTGGAAAGAGAGAAAATTCAACTGCCCCTGCGGGGAATAGAACCCACGTCCTTTCACTTTCCGGGTGAACGCCACTAGACTACAGAGGCACCGAATCTCTCAATCTTTCCTTGGAGCTCGTGAACACTAAAAGGGACCGTACATGGACGGCCGGACGATGGATTTTATCTCTGTCCGAAATATATCTTCGCAACAGCCAGTTGTTAAAACCTTCGTATGGTAGCGGAGAGTGACGTCAACCTTGTATGTGTTTTGGTCCGAAACTCGAAAACTACGTAAGTTAGAAATTGGCTGAAGAGGCGCCGACATGAAAAAAGTATTTTAGGGGGCAAGGGGTCTCGGAAGTGTTTCGAACCTGTGGGTGCCCGTCTTGAGATTCATGTAGGAAATTTAGATTTTTGAATCAATTCTGTGGGTGCTCGAGCACCCACAGAAGTTTGCAAAATGGGTCCCCCGACTCCGACGCCACTGATTGGCTGTATCAATGCTTCCTTGTAATTCCCCAAATAGAAAAACAGATCTTATATGATACGAAATTGATGTGCAGCTGTTCTCATTGGGAAGCCCGCGACTCAACACCTATCCTCCATGGCTCAACCTACACCCCTTCCGTGTTCCCTGCAGGGCATTCCGATGCAGACCCTGGACCAATAAATAGAAGCCGCCCTTAGTGGGAGTGAGACAGGTCGGTTTCACCGGGCCCAGTGCTTTGTCTGTCCCCGCTCTCATAGTAAATTGTTGTAGGCTTTCACCAATTCTCTTTAATCACTTCTTGCATTAATTTTGAATTTTCATCAGTTATGGAATTATTTCTCTTATTAATTCTTAATTTTCATAAATTCTGAAATGACTTATTACTTTCATTGATTCTGAATTTTCCTCAGCTCTCGAGTTATTTCATTAATTCTGGGATTGTTTCTTTCATTAACACTGAATTTTCATCGATTCTAGAATTTTTTTTTCTTCCATTAATTCTGAATTTCATCAATTTTAGAATTTTTTTCTTCCATTATTTCCGAAATCTGTGGTTCTGCAATTATTTTTTTTCCCAATCATTTTTAATTCATCAATTTCAGAATATTCTTAAGATTTCGGGGGATTACTTCTCTAAAATTATTTCCTTAAATTCTTTAAAATTATCTTCGGTGCTGAATTTTCATCAATTTTTCTGTCAATTTGCATTTAATTAGGATGTTTCTCAGAATTACTGCAATAACAAATGCTGATTTCACCCCTCCCCCATAACATAATAAATTGGGGGGGGGGGCTTCCCCCCCTAAGCATTTTTGGTGCAACGAAATCATAGAGATACACCTGCTCCGCTACTATTTTAGGGACGGGACCCGAGCCTCAGGGCAGCCCTACATAAATTGAAGTCATATGAGAATAAGCTAATTCATTAATATTACAAATATATGTTTTAAAAAGTATTTTTACCTTTCACAATCGTTAATTGATATTTTTATATGCTTAAAATTTATCAATTTTTTAAAATGTATGTAACCTTTAACTCGTATTTTGCAAAGTTAATATTTGTGAGAAAAAATTTATTCAAAAATGTGTTTGTAATAGTCACGTCACTAGAGGGCAATAAAAGGCAAGTTTAAGAATACGGACAAAAAAAATTATGTGCAAGAAAATTGATCCTATTTTGTGTGGAAAAAATGTAAAAGCGTGTAATATGTCGGCTATGCAGGGTGTCCTGTACGTGCTTATGCGGTCTTTAGATATCTGAATTTTTATACGGTCCCCTAACTTCCAATTAGAAAGTTGTTGCCCTGTCTTTTCTGGGGTCAACAATGAGGTCCTATGTTTTTTAACTGTAATATTCGCGGAGATATTCGAATTCAAAAACTGGAGAAAAGTTCGGAAAGGACAGCATAAATTATGAAATGGAGTGTTGTCCGTTAGTTTTTACTGTTGTTCCATAACTTTCCCCCGATTTTTGAATTCACATATCTAAGTGAATTTCCCACTTAAAAGCTCGGTTTTTTTGTAATTGGGCTCGGGTAAGAGAGGGCAACGACTTTCTAATTGGGAGTTAGAGTGAACCTTAACTATAGTATCGTCCGTAAATTTCCGTAGTTTTGGTCGTTACAACTTTTTGGTAATACAGTCGAATTCCCGTTATAACGAACGCCAAGAGACCGGATGAATCACTTCGTTAAAATGAAATTTCGTTATTAAGAAATTCCATATTACATAGCATTGTTCCTATGTGAATTTATTTGGGGGATTAGAAAAGTGTTCGCTAAAACGAGATTTTCGCTATAACGCTATTCGTTAAAACGGGATTCCACTGTATATATATATATGTTCTGTTTCCCCCTCCCCCCCATATTTTCAACGAGACTTGAATTTATGAAATCAAAGATTAAGATTATTTTCGTGACTTATAAATCATTGTCTTTGACAATTTTTGTGACTGTAATTTTGAACTTTACTTGCCTTTTGACATTTTAGGCTGTAATTGGCAACTCTACTTGTTTCTGACCATTTTTTTTTGGGCCGTAATCGACAAATTTTCCTGTCTGTGAAAATTGTTTTAGCCGTGATTAACTGTATCTGAAATTTTTTTGGGGATAATTGATAACTCGTATAAATCGTGATTTCCCGTATTTTCATGAAGGAAATATGGTCAGCACACACATTTGTCATATGTGTATTCATGTACTTTTCTACAGGAATGGCTTTCGAGGGCGGAGGTTTTGCACCCCCCCCCCCCCCGATTTAAAATAAGAAATTTTGCATTTGCTTATGAAGTAACCTCCACTCTTGGAATATTTTTCTTGGATTTTTATTTCAGTTGAATCACGTACGTTAGTTAAATTTCACTGGGTTCAGAACCAATTCGAAGCACATAATTTCAATTATCTTCTGAACTTTCTAATAATTGTCGATTATCTGGTTTTCATTTGAATTAGGCTTAGTCTAAGCCTTCTAAAAGCCTTGGACTAAAGCCTAACTAACGGACTTCGTTCAACTACAACATAAAAACATGGGGAGCAATTATTTATTTTGAATGCTAATATCGGAAGAAATGCTAACCAACTATTTCTTGGATTTAATCCATTTCTTAGCTTATAGGTAATAAACAAAATTATAAAAATGCCACGCGTGAATACATGTGACACTAAAACAGCTTTCTTCAACCTGTGGCTCGTGAGCACTCAATTAAACACCATGCATTAAAGGGTCACAATTCTGAAAATTTCTTGCATAAACATATCAAAGTTGCCGTATATAAGGGGGTGCTCTTCGTTTGATGATGGGGTGTAAGCAGTGCTCGCGACTCGACGAAGGTTGAACACCCCTGCAGTAGAACAACACCATGAACTCCACCATTCTCTTAAAGCAGTGAAATAAACAACCAAAATGTAAATAAAACCATCGAATTCAGAACGTTTCGTGTGCTAATGTCGGCTGCTGAAAAAAAGTGCTTGAGCAGTGACGCCGCACAGTAGCTCCAAGACCAAGGTGGCAAGCGCGTCTTCAAAGGTAAGAAACAGTATTTACGATATAGGCCTAGTTCCAGCCTAGTATGGATTTCAGGATATCAGTTTGTTCAAGGGGGGAACATGATGTTGACACGGTTCAGCGTAGAACTCGCTGATCTTAGATCAGTTGAATAAGTGAAAATGCCCCACTCCTGGATTTGGGTGAGACACGGGAGCCAAAAGAAGGGAATTGGGGCCATGGAACGGAGAAAAGTTAAAATTGTTCTAGAATAAGTCGCCCGAGAACATCACTTTGCCCGGAGGCCAACGATTCTTCCAAGACGGCCCTGATCGGACGGTCCCACTTTCTATTGTTTCATTTCCCTGGTCCCCCATATTCAAGTGCCAATTATTATTTTTAACAAATTAAATAGATTTTTTTGTTTAGCTTCGAAATATCCCGGGACCCCAAATGAAGCCATACGGTCCCAGGTTGAGAAATATAGCACGGCCCAACCCACACGGGTAAGAGGTTTACATACCAGAAGGGACAGAGCCTGGATAAAATTTGTTCCGATGTGAATTTATTCGGGGATCAGAAAAGTGTTCGTTAAAACGAGATTTTCGCTATAACGGTATTCGTTAAAACGGGATTCGACTGTATACAGGGTGCATAGCAAAAAAGGAAGGGGTAATGACATTTTACTGGTGAACCGTTCATCCTAAAGGTATAGGGCCTACTTCCAATTAGAAAAAGTTGTCAAATGGCGTATTGTACTCAGATATGTCATTCATGTTTCAAGGGGTTGTATAGTTATTTGAAAAAAAACTTTTTATACAGTCCTCGTGTGCCCCAAAACCAAGTTAAAAAGTTGTTGCCCCGTGTCTCCTGATGCCAAAAATAAATAAAAAAAATTCCACATTTTCAAGTGCAATATTCACTGAGATATTCAAATTCGAAAAACGGAGGAAATTTGGTAAAAAATCAGCACTAAATGTTGAAAATACCGTTTCACCCGCATTTAGAGAGGTGTCTTTTCCCCAACTTTTCTCTGTTACTCGAATTTCGCGGTGAATATTGCACTTAGAAACGTGGAATTTTTTTTTTTTGTTGGCATCAGGTGAGACAGGGCAGCAACTGTCTAATTGGAATTTAGGTCATAGGGCCGAACGTATAAAAATCCCCATTTTGTTGCTGTATTTTCACTCTCAAAACTAGTAAAAGGTCATTTTTGAACGCCTGCTGAGCATTTTTTAAATTGAAATAGTACCTCTACGAAAGACGGTTGATGAGATAAAGGCCATGCTATCACTTACAGGACACCCTGTATACTGTATATATAACTTCCTTCGTCCAGGGTAACCATGATTTCGAGACAGCGTGGGGGGGGGGGGGGGGCTCGCTGAACTCGGATCAGTTGAATATAGGCAGAAACATTCCTCACTCCAAGATTAGGGTGGAGACTTAGGTGAAACAGTAGAGGACCACAGGAAGGGGATGTGGTCCGGGGGGGGGAGGCGTGGGTAAAAAAATTTTCAAGTTCTAGAATGTTGCCCCAGAACCACACTTTGCTCTCGGAGGCCTATGATACTTTCAAGACGGCCCTTATTCATTGTCCCACTTCCGACGATGTTTCATTTTCGTGGTCCCCCATATTCAAGTAGCATTCCCCTTTTTTTTACAAATTAATTTTTTATTTTTTTGCCTAGCTTCCTAGGGCCCAGTACGGTCTCACGTTGAGAACCATGGGTATATATGGCACGGGACAAAGACACATTTCATATATAGCATTCCTTGAAAATATGATTCCGAACGAAGATGGGGGGGGGGGGAGAAATAAGAATCTGGTTGAATGATGTTTGCCCTGACAAAGATTGGAGGCGCATAGTTTGAAAACCCCTGGTCTAACCCATAGTTTCCCAAACTTTCTGTGCCACCCCCTCCAACTCAAGCGTACTTGTAGGATCCTATGTTATACCCGCGGATTCTGTTACCCCCGTATCCCCCCCCCCCGGACAATTCCATTGCCCCACTAGCGGGAAATACTGGTTTAAAAACTGACGTGTAGCTACCCACAGAGGTGTATATAGGTCAGTCCACTATCGTCTTTCCTGAAGGGTATTCTACAACACCCTATGTATTGAGATCAATCTGCCGATGAAAAAATTATTTAAAATATTATTTGAAAATTCATATTTTAAATTAACTTAATTTGCTATTAATTAACTAAAAACATTACACTAATTGATCACTAATTAACACTTTTACATAACATTTACTTTTACATGCCTTTTAAGTTTTTGATAATTTTTTTTTCAAAGCTAATTTGTTTTGTAAAATTAAATGTAATATCTAAGAATAATAATATATACATTTTTTTGATTATTTACGCCACTAGAGGGCAGTAAAAATGCAAGTGTGAAAAAATGCCAAAATTGTTTTCAGCGTATCTTTTACTCGCAGCAGCTGTGCTTAATCTCCGGCCCACACACAAATGCGGCCCGCGGAAGTTTTTCCGGTAAAAAAGTATCAATATAAACACAACACGATGCAGTGTCATATTTGGGCTGATCATATTTCCTTGACCAATATTGTCGAGGGCAACTAAAGTTACCAATCATATAAAAAAAAAATACAGAATATCGCTAAAAATTGTGAAGTGAAAATAAAGTTGCCAGTTACAGCCAAAGCAAGCTCTGGGTGCTTCCGGCACATTTCCAGATAAACTTGAATATTGTGACTCACCACAAGTGGTCTGCGGAACATTTTCCAGAGAACTTGCATGACACGCGATACAGATCCATATCACTAGAGTGGACCGTGACACACTTTCAGATCGCTTAAGGTGTGGTGCATTTCCAAATGAGTTAAATGGTCTCTAAATGTACCACGGGCACGTTTTGAGACCCACTTAAGCTCCCCTCGACAAAATTTGCCACATCTAAGCTACCCGCATCATATTTACCACATCTAAGCTGCCCTCGGCACATTTCCGGATTACTTATGCGGTCTGCGACAGATTTCGAGATCCCTTGAGTGGCTTGCGCCATATTTTGAGGTTATTTTAGTAGCCCGCGACATGTTTCCTAACCAATGAAGGAGGCAAGGGTTTTTATCGACATGGAAAGTTAGGGAAACGAAAAATGGTTGGGAAAAGTCAACGAAAATGTAAAATATTTTGCAAAAAGATCTGTTAAAGCTGAAATCAGGGAAATGATCAAGCAGATTTTAGTGGGAACCCTTGGTGGCCCTTCCCCTCCAAACGGTTGAGCACCCCCACCCTTGCTGTAAATAGTGTATACAGTCGATCCTGCTTATAACGTTTTCCAAAAAAACTGCCATTAAAAAAACGTTCTAAGCAGGAAAGCGCTTTAAACGGAAAACCCCAGTGGGCATTAGTAATAGTTTGAACGACGAAAACGAGTCGTACTAAGCGGGAAAACGTTCTAAGTTTGAACGTTATAAGCGGAAACCCACTGTAGTTCGTATATATTCCTTGAAAACAATGCCTGAACGAAAATAAACGTCCAGTTAAAATATATTTGCCAGACGTCTCGATCAGGAATTAACGAAGTGCATCAAGCATTTCTGTTCGTAACTTGGAAAAGTACGTTGGTCGAGGAGTGGTGGTATTTTTCTTTTTTTTCGCAATATAAATTCAGAATATTTTTGGGGCTTGAGGGGTGGACCTGGCAAGCATATCTTAATAGTTGACATGCATCCCATCATGCAGGTGGCACATGCCCTGTCCAGAATCGAACACCTGTGTCGCAAACATCCCTGAAACAATCGCGACCATTATCTATGAAAGATACTGCATAACACACAGCAATGCTCGTACATAGACCCTTACAACAATGGATTATCTTAACACGAACAATCCTTTGAAGATCGTATCGTACCGGCTGAGGGACCATATATTTGGCGTCGATTATTGGGACTATTGTCGCGGCGACAACAGACTCTTTCTACGTTTGTTGGGTAAAAGCAGCCGGTAACAATACTCGCGTGGATGCTGTTTAATGTGAGACAATCTCTTTGTGAGTTTTAGGATTATTCGAGGATGTGGTGGGGGGGCACCAGAAACACGCGAGGAAAATATTCTGGAACAGTTATGAGGTTCGCTCTTCTATATACTGTATTCGATTGAGTGACTATACATATAAGTAAATTGGAGTGGGTGAGCAAGCCGCTGACCGAGTGAGGGAGCGATTGGGAGAGTCAGTAGCCATATGTGTGACCATGATGAGTGACAGAGTGAGTAACTAACCGTGTGAGTGACTCGCTCATTAACTCCCTGACTGACTTTATTCACTCACTCACTATCGACTCATTGTTTGTCGGTGAATTTTCCTCATGCTAAATTGCGTGGCGGTGAATTGTTGGCGCTGATTTTTCCGGACATGCATTTTTGGCGATGAATATTCCGCACACGATATCATCTTGATAGATGACACACACCTATAGCTATGAAGTTAAGAGGGCTCAAAAGTCTTGGCGGACCCATGGGCCTAATACAAGTTTATGCTTATGCAGGGCCGTCTTAAGAGCACCATAGGACCCCGGCCAAGTGATTTTTCTGAGGCCCTACCAGGCATTCATTTCCATGCATACCCCTCGAAAATTTCAACTATTTCTCATTTTTGTGAGGGGGGGGGGCTTCTCTCTTGAGGCCCCCGGGCTGATGCGTTAAAAAGACACTGCACTTACGCATAAAGCACCTCATGCAGGTGACATATATCCTCCAGAATCAAACACCTGTGTCGCAGGCATCTCTGAAACAATCGTGTCTATTACCAATGGACGATACCTGCAAAGGAACAATGTTCTACCCATAACAAATAGATTATCTTAACATGAACAGCCTTTTGAAGATCATACCAGCAAAGAGAGAGACCATATATTTGTCGTCGATTATTGGAACTATTGTCGCGGCGACAACAGACGTTTTCTACATTGTTGAGTAAAAGCAACCTGCAACAATACTCGCGTGGATACTGTTTTATGTGAAACAATCTCTTTGTGAGTTTAGGATTGTTCGGGGGGCACTAGCAACGCTACAAAGAAGATATCCGGGGACAGTTATGAAGTTCGCCCTTCTATATAACTCTCCAGGGACCCAGTCCCCCCTCACAATTTTTTTTCCTCTGGTGTTTGTATAAGCGCCGCGGCGGCTTCCAATAAAGTCTGTTCCGGCGCCGACACCTAGAAATGATAGGGATTTACAACAGGCTTCCTTCTCTTTTATTATTATTATTATTCCGGGCCATAAGAGAAACGCGGGGCTTCATATTTCCGTTTTTTCTTTACCCCTGTTTTTCCGTGGGAATATTATTCCTGCCGGACTTATCCCTTGTTTTTAACTCGGCCATAACGGACCTTCCTCCCATCTGCGTCCAATTCTGTGGCCTGCATGGCCTTTTTTCCTCCCGCCCGTCCCTATATTCCTATACTGTATAAAGATAACATCGTGCTTAGGGAATTGGTCCGGGCCCGATTCCCCAGAGGAGTAGAAAAAAAAATTCTCTCCGGGTATATATAGTCAATAAATTCTAGGTTTTTAAATGATTTTTTTTAGCCTTTTTGTCCACGCATGATCAACCAATGGCCCGCGGGCCAAATGTGGTTCTCTGAGCCATCTTATGTGGCTCGCGATGATTAACCGAACCGTACAAGTGGCCCGTAGCGCAGTTCCAGATCACTCAAGCCAGCGTTTTGCAACCTATGGTCCGTGGACCAGAGGTGGTCCATGACCATGTCATGGGGGGTCCGCACAGGCAGACTTGATAATTTAATTCTAACTGAATGCAATATTATTGAATTGTCGCAATTGATATTGGTAATAGTCATATGGGATTCAAATAAAAATTATAACGCCTATACTTGGTCATAGTTCGATTCGTCGTGGATCGTGGAAAATGCCAGAAATTGCGATCCTGGGGGAAAATCACTAATTGTTGACAATAAATGTAATTAACGGTGCTACAATAACTAAAGGGGGAGCAAAATGAAGGGCTTCTTCGCGTAAAAAAAAATCGATTGGCCCGGTGACCATATTTTATTGAGGAAAAACACGGGACACTACTATCTTATATATGGTTAGTTACAACACATCGCCAAATATCACCAAAAAATGTTGCCATATGTTGGCAAAATCACCGATTGTTCTTGAAATTGCGAAAATAACGAACCTGTGTGACAAATACGTGAGATGAATATAAATATTTATGTAGTCATAACTATTGATATAAGTTATGAAAATCGCGATTCTATTAAATATTACAGACAAATAAGCATCGTTAAAAAAAACGGAACAAATGCATAAAAAAAGTCGTAACAACCAAAAATACAGGATTGTCCCGTAATACGGGACGCATGTGGGTCCGTCGGATTGTTTCAGAGATAGGGCTACTTATTCACGGTATAATACGGTATTATGGAATTAATGAAAATTCAGAATTTATGAAACTATTAAAGAATCAGTGAAAACTTTTAATAATTCGGGCCCCCCCCCCCCCCCATTTGATTCAGGGTTCCCTAGGCTTCGTCTCCGCTGGCATGTCTGTTAAGACCGGTTTCCACTAATTTCGAAACTTGTTAATCAGAAATACGCAATAGGAATTTTAACATTGAAAATAAACCGATTAGTCACGATTTTGATCATTGCTGTTGATTTTGGGTCGCGGCTGAAAAAGGTGAACGCCTGACTTGAGTGGCCCGTGGTGCATTTCCAGATCAACTCAACCACATTTTTTTTTAATATAAATAACAAAGCACAAACATACAGTTGTGTGTAGACACATATATATACATGGACAACAAACATATAAACGTAAGAAACATACACTTTGTGGCCTCAAGGGACTTGAAGGTCCTTCCAGCAGGTCCACATTTCACAGATTGTTTGAGCTACCAACCTGTGTAATGTTTAGATCGCTTAAGCCAGTGTTTCTCAACCGCCGGGCCCTGACCTCATTCAAACCGGGCCGCGAATTATTAGCGTTTCATTTTTCCTTATTTTCCGTTGTTAATGTATATGACTGGGCCTTCGACTCACAATAATGAATGAAACCGGGCCGCGGAATCGAAAAGGTTGAGAACCACTGGCTTAAGCGACCCCCCTCCTCCCAAGCACATTTCCAGATCATTTCCACCTGCAACTTAAGCCAGTGGTGGTCAAACTTATATGACCCGAGGCTCTCTTGCCCAATTCATGATTCGTCCGCAGCTTCCTACTATAGTTTGATAGAAGTTTTACCTCATAATAAGAGCTAATTCAAAGAATAAATAGGCACACAAATATCACCAGCTCGTCGCGACGCCCTGACAAAATGTTGGCGAGACACCCCCTAGGAGGCGCGATGCACACTTTGACAAAACACTGACTTAAGCGACCCCCAAGCACATTTCCGAATAACGGGGACATGCTGAAAATTATGATATATTATACAAACATTAATGAAAATTCCGGCATAACTTGAAATTGATCAAAGAACAACATACATAATTTCCATAGTTATATAATGGGAAAATAATTCAAAAATTTATTGGAAATGCATGTAATTGAAAATTATTGAGAAATAATTCCAGAATAATGGAAAATTAAGAAATTGGGAAATAAATCCAGAGTTATATATAGTGGAAGCTTTCAATAATTTGAACCCCCCCCCCCCTCCAATTTGATTCGAGGTCTTTGCTCAGGCCCGGGCCGTTACTAGGATTTCTGCCCCCCCCCCGCAATTTTAAAACTCGGTAATTTTCTTTGTTCCCACCCAAAACTGCCACCACCTAAATTTTGCCACCCTGGGCGAAGTTCCGGCCCTGGAGTCGAAGTTCAGGCCCTATCGGCCTACCTGCTAAATTGACTATTTTCGTAATTTTCGGGAAAATAAACATCTTGTTAATCAGAAATAGTCAACAAGAATTTTTGAATTAGAAACAGACGTAATATGGGCCGTCAAATTGACGATGTTGTTGATTTTGGGTCGCAACTGAAAAAGGTTAAGGACCCCTAATCTAGTGCGTAAGTCACAAAAGGCCTTTTTCTAATCCTACAGCGTAGATTGGCCACGGGGCGATTGCGAAGCCGATCAAAACACATCCATAAAAGTTTAAAAAAAGAGTCGAAATACAGATATCAAAGTGCACCGATGTACTCATAAATTAAGGGGGTAAAGTGCACGAAGGATGAGAAAATCAAGTTGTTTTCAACATTCGAAACATGAAAGGATTGGCGCAGTTCTTGCCATAGGCTGTACAGCAACCAGCTAGTTGTGCCGTTTGTTTTGTTGAAAGATGTCCATGATCGCAATTGTTGTCGCCAATGTCAATAGCGCCTTATTCGACGGTTTTAGAAACGTTGTCTATTGTACGTGAGGGGGGGGGGGGGCTCCTTTTTTTTTCTTGTCGAGCACGTTTCGTAGCTCGGAGTGCCGCGCGGACACGTGTGTTCATTTTTTTTTTTTTTTCAAAGGCATCTCCGAATCGTCGAAAAGGTATTGTCTACTTACTTCCATGCTTTAAATACCATTGCCACAAAGCAACAATCACAATAGGGAATTCCAATATTTTTTAGTCCTATTATATCTACAGTATTATTGTTCTATTATTTGGGAGAGAGCACAATATGTTAAAAAAAAAAAAAACTCCTGCGTATTGACGATTTTTGCTGATGGTGTTCAACGTTTACTTTTCAAGGTTCCCTCGGCGTAGACAATGTGATTGTTGTGATCCGTAATAGAGAGAGAATGGCATTACGGATTCGACCGTTTTGCCAGTTTTAATGGTAAAAAATCGATCATTGTTGTATTGGAAATTTGTGTTGTTGAAAAGTGGTGCACTTGAGTGAATGGCTCACTGAATGGATTTTGAAATGATTTCTTTCATGAATTCTGTAAAATCATTTCCCCTTTTTTTTATTTCCTTCATAACATCTAAAATTTCCTTTCCTTTTTTAAAATTTAAGATGAATTTTTTTCCCTTCGTGAATTCTCAAAATTTTTTTTTCCTTCATGAAGTCTCAAAAAAAATTTTTCCTTCATGAATTCTCAAAATTTTCTTCCATGAATTCTCAAAATTTTCTTCCATGAATTCTCAAAATTTTCTTCCATGAATTCTAAAATTTTCTTTCCTTCATGAATTTTGAAATCATTTCCTTCACCTGAGTTCTAGAATTTTCTTCCTTTCATAAATTCTAAAATCATTTCTTTCACGAATTCTATAGTTTTTTTTTTATTGAATTCCAGAATTTTCTTCCCTTATGAATTCTACAATTTTATTTTTTTTTTACTTTTGAAAAGAAGGAAAAATTTTCAGAAATTTTTTCTTCATAAATCCCGAAACCATTTGATAATTTTGAATTAATTTTGATAATTTTGATAATTTGATAATTTTGAATTAATTTTGATAATTTGATAATTTTGAATTTTCCCCCTTCATTACTTCTAGAATTTCCTGACCCCCCTGAATGTATCCTGGACCCCCCCCCCCCCACACACACACACAATTATTTCAAATTTATGTATCTGAACCCATTCGTCCGGCTTTGACTAGATACACACTGATAGTTAACGAGACCCGTGATTGCCGCGATTCCGAATATCACGATACCCGCTTTTAAAACCCTTTTAAGACAGTAACTGGTTCCCCCCCTCCATTCATTATTCACGCCACTGATATTAATCACGATCCAAGAAATTCGGTGTCGGGTTCAGACGAAACACGAGCCATCATAAGTATAATAAAACACCGGAACGTGGTGCACGCGCGCGGGTCACGTGACTCAAAGGAGCCCCAGGAGACATTTTTATTTCTGTTACTTCCCTTTTCGTTTATAATAGCGGTTCTCAACGGGTGCTCCGCGGAGCCCTCGGGCACGGCCGGCTAGACATTCAATAATTGTTTAGTGGGCTATGCCTTGGGGCTCCGTGTGCACTTTCCAGGGTCTCCGCAGCCGCTCGAATAAAATAATATAAATCAGTTAATTTGGTAGACAAAAAAGAAAATGAGGTGTAAAGGGCTCCGCCATATAAATTGAATCTATATAGAGCTCCTCGGGTTAAACAGGGCCCGCCATAGAAATTATACACTGAAAAGGGCTCCTCGAGTCAGAAAAGGTTGAGAACCACTGGTTTATGAATTCTGAAATCATTTCCTTCATCATAGGATTTTTTCTGCATCAAAATTTTCTTTGCTGCATGAAACTCTGAATTTTCTTTTCGTATAATTCTAAAATCCTCTGGAATCATTTCTCTCCCCTTCATGAATTCTTGAAATTTTTTTTCCTTCATGAATTCTCGAAATTTTTTTCCTTTATGAATTCTTGAAATTTTCTTTCCTTTATGAATTCTCGAAATTTTCTTTCCTTCATGAATTCTCGAAATTTTCTTTCCTTCATGAATTCTGGAATTTTTTTCCTTTATGAATTCTCGAGATTTTCTTTCCTTTATGAATTCTCGAGATTTTCTTCCCTTCATGAATTCTGGAAATTTTTTTTCCTTCATGAGTTCTGGAATTTTTTTTCCTTCATGAATTCTTGATATTTTCTTTCCTTTATGAATTCTCGAGATTTTCTTCCCTTCATGAATTCTGGAAATTTTCTTCCCTTCATGAATTCTGGAATTTTTTTTCCTTCATGAATTCTTGATATTTTCTTTCCTTTATGAATTCTCGAAATTTTCTTTCCTTTATGAATTGAAATTTTCTTTCCTTTATGAATTGAAATTTTCTTTCCTTTATGAATTGAAATTTTCTTTCCTTTATGAATTGAAATTTTCTTTCCTTTATGAATTGAAATTTTCTTTTATGAATTCACAATTTTCTTTCCTTCATGAAATCCGAAATCATTTCCTCCACGAATTTTGAAATCATTTCCTTTATGAAATTTTTCTTGCCGTTTTCGAATTCTCAAAATTTTCATTCCCTCTTGAACTCTAGAAATTTCCTTCCTTCACGAATTCTCTAAAAAAACCACTTCACTCTCGCCGAATCTTCATAAATGTCCGCCGCACACTCATAATTTCGCTTTAAATTATTTACCTGAACTCATCAAGACGGCTCTGACCAGACGCGCGCTCTCGTAGTCAACGGGACTCGCGTTTGGCGCGATTCCCAAATCGCGAGATACACCCTTTTTAAAAATTTTCTTCGAGACGGTAACTTCTCCCCCCCCCCCCCCACATTCATTATTCAAGCCACTGATATTAATCGCGATCCAAGAAATTCGGTGTCGGGTTCGGGCAAAAGACGAACCCATCATAAGTATATAATAAAACGCCGGAACGTGGCGCGCGCCACGTGACACAAAGGAATTCCCGGGGAGACATTTTTATTTTCGCGTTTATTCTTGTTTTCATTTCTAAAACGTCTTTTTTAGTGTCTTTTTCAGGCGGAGGGGGACGGGGCGGGGGGGGGAAGAAGAGGGCATTTTCTTTTGTTTCCCTCATTCGCGTCGACAATTGCTGGCGTCAGTCTAATTATGTCGAGGACTAGTCTTTCGGTGTGTGCGTGTGTGACTTCTCGGTAACTATTGTTTCCCTTAACATTTAAAAATAGATTGTCGACGAGCCTTTTTTCGGCGTCCATTTCTTATTTTTTGATTGCGTCTTTTTTTTGTTTTCTTCTTCTTGTCTTGGGGCTGTAAATGAGAAAACTTTCATCCGCGACCTTCTTCCCGATACAAACCAACCAACCATTATTATATGTGTAATGGTTTTTGAACCTGTGTCGTGAATACTATGATGTGTACAGTGGGGGGGGAAGGAGCTAGTGAAAGGTCACAGTCTGTGACTTCCCTCCTCCTCCACCCTCGCTCCTGATTCCATCATGGCGGCCATTGTAATTTTTTTTTATTTTAATTCTTGAAATGGTGAATGTGAATGGATCACTGGTCTTTAAAGATTTTGTTGGTTTTTTTTTAAAGTGTGATGGCGATCGGATTTGTGTTCGGTGATTATGAGATGGGTTTCAATGGTTCCTAATTGTGCTCTGGTTCAGTAGCTTCTTCTCTCCTCCCCCCTTCTTTGGACATTGCTTGATGGATTGAATGTTGAGAGGTTATATCAGCGTGTGGGTCAACGTTTTTTTGCATTTATATGGATCCGTTAAAGAAATTTCTATGCCCTAAGTTAGTATAATTAACCGGCGGCATTGTGTGATGGTCGACTGGAGTTGGTTTTCTGTGGTTCTCAACTTCGAGGAGCGAGTGCGGGCCGATTCAACACCATCGTGACGTCACTGAAGGAGGTCATCTCGCCTATAGTCATTGGATGTAAGCAGGCCGACGCATGCGCCATCTTTATCCCTTTTTTTTGTAGTTTATCCGATGTCTATAGGTGAGATGACCTTCAGTGGCGTCACAAGCTTCCCGCGGAGGCCATCTGCTATAGATGGTGTTGGCCGATTTCCCGATCAATAAGTTTCGCCACACGGAGCAACTGATCTACTATATTGTACAATTATTTCAATCATTACACTTCACTCATAGTTTGAAAAATAAATGGTGGCACTAGCATTCCACGCACAACCCTGCATCCCGTAATTTTCTTGCCTTCACGAATTCTGAAATCATCATGAATCATTTCCTTCATGAATTCTGAAATTTTCTCTTTTCGTGAATTTTGAAATCATTCTTTCACGAAATCTAAAAAGTATCTTTTCTTAATGAATTCCCGAAATTTTCTTTCTTTTACGAATTATAAAATTTTCTCACACTCATGAATTCCGAAATCATTTCCTTTATGATACGCACTCACTCTCTCTCTCGGACTGTTAGGCACACATGCACACTTTCGGCAAAACTCATACGGTAGTAAATTGCTCATGGCGATAGACCAGAGTTGTGCTCGGTTTGAAAGTTCCCAAAATGATAAGAGATGATGAGCAAGATCGTCCCAGACGGTCAGACGGCAGAATGGTCCCGGGAAAGAGGTGATAGAAACTTTTAGTATAACGTAGGAGCCCGCGTTTCAGAATCCTTCAAATACTGTCTTGTGTGTGAATCCGTTGAAACAGTGTCAATCTATACATATAAAATTGATTGTGTGTGCGTGAGAGAGAGAGGCAGGCAGACACACAGACAGAGAAAATCAATCAATGATTTTTGGGCCTCAACAATCACTTTCCGAACGTTTACTTTGGTTACCGTGGTTCCCTAGCAATGCGTTTCAGACGTGTATATGCCTTTACAACTCTAATCGTGTTACTATATGTATAATACTTTATGCCTTTGCAATGGTTTGCCACTTTTTCAATCCTTCCAGTAATGAGGCTTTTCGAATAGACGTCATAATCATCACTTTGAGGGTCAGGCAAAGGATGATCCCCATAGAAATCAGTGTTAAAATTGCCGATTTTACTGTAGAAATGCGGAAATTTGGTGGGGTTTTCCGCCACATCAATAATTTTAACAATTTTATTGAATTCTCGATTTTTGAAATATTGAGTTCGCTTAGAGATATACGAAGCCCAGGAGATTAAATACGAAGTAATTATAGTCCCGGACCTACTTTTGCGTTGGATATCCATGCAATAATATTGATTTTAAACTTTTTATTTACATCTTCTCAAGCATGAAAGTTAATGTCTTTTACTATTCAACTGCATAAATTCATATAGTTTAGGATGTTTTAAAATTAATTATGGGCCCATAAAGTACATCGAAGAAATTCCACAGCTTTAACTAAGCATTTTTTGGAAGCTGAAATAGGCAGACGGATAACTTGAAGTTCAAAAGAGCAGGGAATCGAAATACTTAGTGTGCCCTTAAAAAATGAGAAAAAAAATATATTCATTTCTACGTTTCTTTAAATCCAGATTTGTTTTTTTCATGAGTCGCGCTGGAAGTCGCCATATTGGTTAACTTAGACACGGTTTGCATGTCCCTCAAAGAAAGCGGGAGATATCGCATGATCTAAAAAGCCTCATTGAAGCAAACCCGGGCAGCGCCGGGTATTATAGCTAGTCTTATATATAAATGTGGAAGTATGTATGTTGGTTCTTTATACAAATCTACAATTTTAGACCGATCGTCGCCACAAATTTTGCATATATACAAAGCAGGACCGGGATTGAACCATAGACTACTACTTTAAAAGTTCTTCAGAGCTGGACGAAGCCCGAAATTAGCGAAAAACCGTCGGGCAACAATGGTTCCTGGGCCCCCCCAACGGTCACTTTCGGAATGTTTACTTCGGTTGTCGCAGTTTCCTAACAATGCGTTTCAGACATGCACATGCCTTTACAATGGTTTGTCACTTCTTTGATGGCGCCAATATTATGTATAACAGTTTATTCCTTTATAATGGTTTGAAACTTTTTCAATGCTCCCAGTAATTAAAAAAAACCCGGGACGCACTCAGTATTTTTGCTAGTGTTCTATAAATAAAATTTCACGTACAGTATTTCTGCGATCCGTCGGAAAAATTCGATTGTCTGAAATTTGCTTGATACATTACCCATGGTCCAGGAATCAGCTGATAGGTATCGACGGTCTGGAACTAGCCTGGAAAGTATAAGTGGTCCAGGAAATATCTGGATAATATCCGTGGCATGGGAGTAGCTTGGGAAATATCCGTGGTCCATGAATCATCTCGCGCATTGTTCCTAGGGAAAAATCCGTGGTCTAGAAATTACCAAACTTTTGGAAAAACGTACCAGGTACAGTATTACCAAACTTTTTATGTTCACGGCATAGTTAAGAATTTTGCGGCTCAGGCTTAAAGCAGTTCTACGGCCTTCTATGACAGAGTTGCACAACCTCCGGTTTGTCCCGATAAAAAAAAGTATCAATGCGCACAATACGATAAATACTTAGGTTGGCAATATTTCTTTCATTAAAAAAAAATATGGGATATTGCCAGAAAAAGTTGTCGAGTCAAGTAAAGTTCCCAATCGCAACGAAAAAAAAAAAATTCATCAAGGGCAATTAAAGTTGCCAATTACTGCCAAAAAGTTTGTCAAAGGCAAGTAAAGTTGTGAAGTATCACTGGAATTCCTGTAAAATTGCCAATCGCGGAAAACGATGAGTGCCGCACAAGTCGAAATGTAATTCACCAAAAAAGCAAAACGTGTGTGTCCGACAAAATATGAGAGATGGAAAAACTATTTGACAATAATTCTGATTATCAGTCATAATTATAATAACATAATTTATGAGTCATGAAAATAAAAATCCCGGAAACAGAGAAAAACGGAACATCTATAAAAAAAAAAAGTGAGATTACCAAAATAACGGAATATCCTGTAAAATACGGGCCATATGGTCATTCTTCATATAGAAGTTTCTGGCCCGCGAGCAGCAGACATACCGCAATTTTGGCCCGTGGACTGAAAAGGTTGCGCAGCCCCTATTGTATGATATCTGTATGCATGGCTTCCACAAGAAAGGTGATTTGACAGGGCCCTTGTGTAAAATTTTGGGAATCGACCTCATTTGTTTCAAACCTTTTGCTGTAACCGATGTGGGGGAGGGGAGGGGGCTATTCATAATCCTGGATTAAAGGGCCCGTATCAAACGATCCGGTTCCACTGTACAGTAATAATTTTTGAAAGATATATATACATGATGTTGCCACGCATAGCTAATAAATTGAAAAAAAAGAAGAAAATTACGGCCTTGCTTAAATCAAACGAAATTAAAATACATTTCTAATTATTATTTCAATTTGGCGGCCCAATGAGGCACTTGATCAATATTTGGCCCCAAACCTGTTTCCATAGAAGTCAGTTCGCGTCCCGTGAAAAGTGCTCAATTCATCATTTTCAAATCAAACTAAACAAACATGGCTCCTACATGAACAACTTGAAATAATTCAGGTTACGGACATGTTATCATGACCCGCCGCAGAGAAAGTCAAGGACTTATGTACATGATTGGACCTCCCTCGTCGCTATAAATAAAAATCGTTATAAAGGATTAGGCGCGAGGTCCTTAATAGAAATTTTCCGGTATTGAAATAGCTCATGATATGCAATGTATTGATGATTCTTGCATTCATAAATGACTTTCATGAGACACGATGTCTTTTGATCAGAATGGCGCCGCCCTTAAGACAATATCTTCGACAAGGTTGTGGGCTTAACAAGGAGGTGTGTGGTAGGGATCTGGCCTGGGGATCAGCATTCATAAAAAAACCTTTTTGAAGGGGGGCACTGAAAATAATATGTAGCCTCCTCCCCTACGCTAAGCAGCCGAGGCGAGTGTTTTCTAACCCATTGGCCCGTGGCCTCCTTTGGACCATATTTTCTTTTGTGGCGGCCCACATCCATGCATTTGGTTTATTTTAATGATTCATGTGTAAATTTATGAACTAAAAACGTTTTAATTAATAAGGTATCACTTACTGCGCTTCAGCGGCAGGCTCCTGTATCCGCTGGGGGAAGGGGGGGTAGAAAATGTCAACTCCAGCCTATGCTGATAACACAATTTTTCCCCTATGGAAGCAGTTAGGCCCCTTCGCCCTTCTACTGTTTCCGCCTATACCGGGACAATTACCATTTTCCCTCCTAAATTCCACATGTAGGAGGCCGCGAAAAATCTGGCCGGGGGCCCATCAAAAATCCCAGGCGAGGGCCCTGTCTTGCAGCATGTGTGGGGGGGGGGGGGCACTACATCCTGCAAACCTATGAATTGATTTATATATAATTGCTAGTTCTCCTATACAGTCGATCCCGCTTATAACGTTTACCCGCTAAGTACGACTTATTTGTATGGTCTCAAGTAATTCTCAAATTTTCCTGTTTAAATCGCTTTCCCGCTTACAACGTTTTTTCCTGATAGTTTATGAAAAACTTCATAAGCGGGGATCCACTACACTAAAAGCAGTCACAATTCCCCCCCCCCCCGTACACCTCATTCGAATGTTTTGTTTAAGAAGGTCTGTGTCTTTTTAAAGCTCTCTAAAGCTCTCTGTGGCTCCTCGGGCGCCCTCCCAGTTTATCCCAGTCCCCGCAGAGGGCGGTGGGGGGGGGCATGTGGCCCATGGTTGAGAATCACCGATCTATCGCCTGAGAAATTTCGTCTAACACAAACACACACACTACAGTTGGAATTCCTCGGCCAACCGGAGCTTGACGGCTATTGGTCAACGCGTCGGGTGTGAAGTGAAGTGAAGAGAGAAGTATGGGGGCCAAACGGGCGGAGAAGAGTTCGGTGGCGATTTGCCGGATTTAATAGTTGTCAACATCCAGAGAGTGAGACAGACACGTTGGCCATTGGAATTAGAGACGTTCCACCCCCCCCCTTTTTTTCCAACATGGTGTCAAACATGGACAGAGAAACAAGCAACAGGCAGTGGAGGGAAAGGGACGGAATCGCTTGGTGGCCCGTCTTCCGGCCACGGACCGGAAACTGGTCAAGATTCCATAACACAAAAATCACGGAGGAGGGGGAAACACAAAACCACCAACGTCGTCGACAAGATACCAATAAAAATGTACGTATAAAAACAAAATAACCGTGAGAGAGTCGAGGTTCAAGTCCATACTCCATTGACCAAGCAAGAGCCTCCATCTTGAAACCCCCTCCCCGCCGCCGCCCCCCACATATCCCAATACTAATAAGCAAACAAGTGTAAGTGTGTGTGTGGGGGGGGGGGAATTCCACGCATTTTTATATCTTCAAAAATAACCTTGAGGACAATTGGAAAGAATTTTTTAATGAGATTTTCTCCGAGATTAAATTTATTGATTATTTCATTTTCATAGCCGGAAAATTCACCGACATCAGTTCGACATGAGTGAACGAGTGAGTGAATGGATGGGCGAAACCGGACTGAGCTAGCTCGCTCATACTGTTGCTCACTATCAGTGCCGTAACTAGGCAGGTGCACCCGCACCGGGCCCAACTCACTCGGTTACTCTCTCAGTAGCCCGGTCACTTACTCACTAGGTCACTCACTTTGCCATTGACTCACTGAGTCACTCATTCTATAATCAACTCACTAAGCTGCTCACTCTGCTATGCATTCATTCACTTGGTCACTCACTGACTAACTAGGTCGCTCATTTTATCACCAACTCACCAGAATGCTCACTTCGTCACACGTGCTTAATCATCAGATCGCTCTTTTACTAAGTTGGTCACGCACTCAATCACCAGCTCACGAACTTACTCACCAGGCCACTCACTAGATCACTCGGTCTATCACTGACTCGCTTACCATGACACTCGCTCACTAGGTCACCACTCACTCATTAGGTCACTTACTCCATCTCAAGATCACTCATCAACACTAACCACCCTGTCACTCACTCACTGACTCGTCAACTGTCGTCGGTTATTTCCGGGGTGGATTTTCCGTAAACCGTCAGTAACAGGAAAATTCAGAGATGGCTGTTGATCAAACACCCCGGATTGCATGTTTCCAGCGATTAGCTTCCAGTGATTATTAATGCAGTTCTCCCTATCGAAAAAAATTTGAACTAAATTTCGTTCTACACCAAACCCCCCCCCCCCCCCTCATGAGAATAATAACTTCTCCGCAAACCGCCTTCAAATATTTAATTTCCTTTAATTTTTATGAATTTTCAAACTATTCGCGAATTTTATTCGACTGTATTACCCTTTGTATCATGTTGCATATCAAATTGAGGGAAATTTTATAAGCTTTACAATGAAGTGAATTTCAATTTTTCAAATGAATTAGATCTTGAGAAATTTGCGTTTGAAGTCCAACCAATAAAATTCATTGCTATTAAAATTTAGAAAATATTCGCGGCTTTTATTTTAGATATTTTATGGGGGAAAAATTCATTAAAATTTGTTTTCATTGAAGTTTATAAATGTTACATTATTAAATTTACTTCAAGTAAATTTTTAAAGCTTCGAAACATACATGGCCATCCCACGGCCCGCAGGCTGAATGTGTCATCTATTGTGGCCCGGGCCTAAACCTAATTCTATATAAATGAACTTACCAGAAATATTACTAGATCACTTAATTGGCCCCACAGCCATTCGCGGGGGGGGGGGGGGGGGTGTTAGGTTTCTAACCCCCTCCCCCGAGCCAAGATTATGGTGTTATTTTACAGGAAAAAACAAACCCGCCCCCCCTCCCTCAGAAGGAAAAAAAATCGGAACCCCCCGAGAAAATTCTGCTTACGCCTATGCCCACGGCACATTATTTAAGTGCCCCGGGATGCTGTTTGAGATCACCTTGAGACTTTAGTGATACGCGGCACATTTGCACATAACTTCACTATTCCTGATGACTTAAGTGGTTCATGCCACAATCTCACTTCTACGATGTGGCCCACGATGCATTTACGTCATCCAAGTGACCTGACGTGGCTGTTCGAGATCACTTGGATGGTCCGCGGCACATTTCCAGATCTTTTCAGTGACCTGGAGACACTCACTATTCCTCCCGATCACTTAAGTGGCTCACGGCCGAATCTCACTTCTATGCGTCGCGGACCATATTTACAGGTCATTCAAGTGATCTGGTGTGCCATTCGAGATGGCGGCACATTTAATGATCACTTAAATGATCTCGTGCCCTATTACAGATAACTGAAGTGACTCTAGCGCCACATTTCCAGATTTCTTCAGCGACCTCGGGCCCTATCTCTTGTCTTTTCGCCGATGACGTCAATATTGGGGGGAAACGGGCGAGTATTGGTGGGGGGGGGTCCCCCGTTTTCCTGCATCGAGATTATCGTATCATACACGATGTATATATGTATTTTTTTATGGAATTTCCGATGTATATAACACTATATGTAGCGAATTCCTGATCCCCACAGATGATCACGCATCCCTCAATATCCCCCCCCCCCCCACCGTATATGTATATTGCGTTATCATTCATATCTCGTCTCAGAAACATGGGTTCAAATCCAATTTGAACCTCTCCAAATTGTGGGGACGCAACACTGTATATACTGGATAACACCGGGGAAAATTCCGTTTTATTTTTCGAGGACCCGGGGGCCAATAACTACATGAATTTCTATAAGATTTCATAGAACTGCTTTGCGGGGCTAGCTTATCCTTAGGCCGCCGCAGAAATTTATGCTGCGTGTATAAAAGTGAAAGGAAAAGTCATTGAAGCGAATTTTCGTGGATTCGGGAAAAATATTCGGTCTTTGTGTGGATATATATATACTCTTGAAATTCTCGTGATTTGCATGAATTGAAGCTTTTCGAGTTGGTTTTAAAATTGCTAACATACTTGGATCACCGGGATCGCATTGATGACTGTCACATTGAATAGTCTTAAAGTATATTTACTTCAATGCCTGGTTAAATGATCTCGCGGATCGGCGTGTTGCTGACAGATGGCCTAGAACAGGGGTTCTTAACCTATGGATCTTAGGGCTTCCGAGATGGGTCGTTCAAATCCACTAACAGCCTGGGGCTCTTGAGCTCGATCACGACCAAAACTTGGGTCGCCGGGACTTCCAAGACGCGTGTTTCAAATCCACTAACAACCTTGGGCTTTTGGGTCACGAACCCAGGCTTGATTCACAAGCGGCTTACGAGATAGATCGTCAATTTTTATTTCGGTATTAGTGGGGTGTGCTGGTGCGTTCGATGTTCACGCCGTTCGTCCATCTCAAACAATCATCAATACAGCGAGCGCACACACACACACACACACTGTCGTGGGATCGAAAAATTCCGAGAATAAATTCATGGACAAATCACCTCCAAATTAGTTTGCTATTCGCGTCGCAATAACGTGTTTGTCATCAGCTGAAGGGGCAAAACATTAGTTACAGCAGTGATGTATCGTAACAACGAATGGTGTGTGTGTGTTTATTTTTTAAATATCAAGAGAAATATTGAGACAGCGGCGGTGGCATCTACGCCCCTGTGACATGCATACCTCGATGGAAATGAAGTGGCAAGGGGAAGAAAAGTAGTATGAGAGAGTATTATGTCTTGGCTCGAATCCCAGTTGTGCATGTGAGTTGATGATGGTAACTTCGCGGTGTGTTGAGCTTTCATTTCCCCCTTCCCCCTTTGGGTAACAACGAAAAAAAGGGGGCCCCCCCAAAAGGGAGGAGCATCGACGACATCTTCTATTGTCTCGAGTTGTCAGTGACTGAGTGTTAAAAATCTCTTACGGCATTTCTTCAAAGTGAAATATACCCTTGCTGCTGGTGCCGGTGCCGCTCGTAAAGGTGGTATCGAATTTTTATTACGGTTCCCGCTGTGAGGGGGGGGGAGTTGCGTAATATACATAGTGTTTACGCCGTTGAGTAAGTTCCCGGGTATGGGGCTAAGCGGGTGAGATCCGTTCCAGGAAACAAAGATACTGTGCATTTTTCTGCCTGTCCAGGAAGGTTTAGGTACAGGATATTATCCCACTTGTAGATCAGTCTTTTTTGGACTCGGGTCGTAAACAGACTTGCTTGGATTGCTAGCTCAAGCTCTGGGCAGCTAGTAAGCCTTCTTCTACCCGGAATAATCATGAATGACTTCTGTGGGTGGCGGGATGTTCAATACTATCAATAATGTTGGATTTCCCCAAGCGTGTCGTGTCAGTATGTGTCGAAGAGGGGGCTGGACAAATTCCTGGTTGCCTTATTGACTAAATAAGGTATTTGTTCGTTAAAATGTGTTTTGTGTGACCTTATTAAATATATTAGTGTCCCAAACTTATTTGTGTCATCACACCCCCCCCCCCCGTCGTTCTTAAGGCCCGTTTTTTCAAGCAGATTTTTTGGGGTCCCCCTTTAGTGTATACAGCGTTTTTTGAGAAATTGCTACAGAGTATTATGTAACAATTAATATCGAAATTTCACGTTTGGCAGTATTTTACGGACTGCGGGGGAAGGGAGGGGGTTGCTAAAGTATAAAAAACAGCAAATTTTAGGACCCCTAAACATTTGTGGACACACGAGGCACGTGCCCCGTTTTTGCCCTTTGGGGCCGTTCAAGTATTACGTAAGCAAATTTTTAGCCATTTTTAACCCCCCCCCCGTCAGCAAAATTTCGTCATCGGCTCTGCCCCTCTGAATCGTAACTCATATTTTCATAAAGGGTGGTTGATGACGTAAGCATTATCCAAACCCCCCCACCCCCGTCATCAAAAGTCAGCAAATCCGAAACCCCCTCCCCCATCGATGATGACGTATTACTTGAACGGCCCCTTTCGAAAAACGGGCACTAATCGTTCTCGTATAGTTAAATTTTTAGCCTCTACTGCTTCCACGGGACCGGCAAAATTCTCCACTATCGTGGAGAGTGATCACAGCCCATACGACGTTCATATCGGACCAGACAATGCCCGCGCAAATCCATCAACTCTCGAAAGGTCAGCCCGATCATCAAGGACGCTTGAAGGATTGACGTCAAAAATCAGATCCTGACAACGACCAGCTTCCGAAAAGACGCGTCCCTGTCCCCCGTCCGTGACAACAGCAAATTGATGGGCAGATAATTGAAGAAAAAAAATCCCATAACGTCGGGCCCACTCGCAAATGGGGGGGTGGGGAGGGAGCCTTAAGTGCATTTGGGGAGAGGCGACGTCCGAAAATAATTATTTCTAACCGTCCACATGAAATAACAGGGAGCAAAAACGGCAAAGAAATCATAGTAGGAGGGGGGGGGGGGCTAAAAGATGATTTTTGGTATTTACCGCCCCACCTCCACGCGGGCCCCTACAACAACCTTATCACTCTCCCGTTTTGACAGGGGATTAAGGCTTATTCCCTGGGTCCCACTCTCTCTCCCAACCAAATAACTGTACACAGTAACCTGTAAACGTCGAGGAGACTTAACCCCTGAACTGCCCACCCACTCCCGCCGCGTGTCGATTCGGACTGGACACTGGCCAGCATACGATGATGATGATCATCTTTAGTCGAAGGTCGGTTGCTAAGAACAACACCATCATCATCAGTAGGAGCCAAAAAAAAAAAAAATAGGAGAGTAAAGTAAGTGCCTACTGAAGCGACAAATCCGTTTGCTCGTTTCTCCTGGTGGTCCTGGATAAATCGGAAAAAAAGCTTCCGGGAGAGGGAGGGGGGGGGGGAAACGCTCTTCACGGACAATCTGGATGTCAAAAAATCTTGGCAAATCCCATATTTGTCAGTGGGATTTGTCATTCTTCGCTGATGGCCATCGAACGACGATGTTATAATGCGCCGCCAAGTACTCCTTATTATTATAATGGCTCGTGTGTGTCTCTTTATTTTTCGCCCTCTTATTTCCCGAATTTATTACAGATGGACGTTTCGAACCGAAAACAATGCCCTATTATTTATACAGGCTGTTCCCAAATTGTTTGCGCAGCAGATATCTCTCCAACCGTTGACCTCAGAAACATGCTATTAATTGCAAGAAATTTTCAAGTGACGTACGTTTAATCAAAATATGCCTTAAATTTTCTAAGTACAGTAGAACCTCCAGTAACGGACACTTTTCTGATTCCCATGGAATAGAGGGCTTTAATGTACTTCACTTACGTGGGAATTATGCATTATCACCGGTAAAAGTGGAATTTTATTGAACTATCTTCATCGAGACGATTGGTGATTATTAGGGCTCGGATTTTTATGCCACTAAAGATGAAACAACGTTGCTGATCGGTAAATTCAGGTTTTTTTTTTAACCGATCTGCAACGTTTCATCTTTAGGGCATAAAATCCGCGCCCTGGTGATTATGCATAATCACCAATTCAATTTCAGTATATAGTAGGGACCAAAGCCAAACGTCGTATAAATGTGAAAGTCGTATAAACGACGTTCAACTGTATCATACCTCCCCATTAGCGGACGAAATTTTTGGTCCTATGGGTGTCCGTTATCGAGACCTTCTACTGTAATATACATAAAAAAAGCAATTAACTTTTTATGTAGAACCTGTGTGGTAAAATTTCCAATTACTGGCCAAAATTTGGGTCCGTTTTCCGGACCCTTCACAAAATTCCGGATCTGAAAACCGGACTTTTCACGTAGAAATTAATGAAATCATAAATTTGGCATTTGATTTCTTATGTAATTAATTAACTAGATTATTTTGCTCCCCACAAAATTAATGATCCTTTTCACAAAAGTAAGGATAATTAATTATTTAATTTCTTTTTCCTCTGTTCCAACGTTTCTCAACGTATGGTCCACGGACCGGAACTGGTCCGTGACGATGGCATAGGTGGTCCGCAAGCAGACTTGATAAAATTATTCACTCGTTGCCGGTGATGAGTTCAAATAATATTGCACCTTCATACTTTAAGAGTTCACCCACACATCATCGAGTATAGTGAAAATTGCGATAAAATATGCAGAAATTTCGATCCTGAATACGGGATGAATATCACTAAATTTTGCCAAAAATTTCAATTTATTGGTTTAAATGCAATTTGCTAATTACTGCTAAAACTGCTGAAGGTAGGGCCGTGGCTTAACTTCTCGAGGCCCCGGGGCATACCAGATATGTTTACATAGGAACAATGCAGAAACTTGGAATTCCTTTATGACGAAATTTCGTTATAACGAAGTGATTTCCCTGGTCTCTTGGAGTTCGTTATAACGAGATTCGGCTGTATTACAAATTCAAATGAGTATCTTTGAAAAAACGGGACATTTATTTAAAAAAAATCGAAACAACGTAAATATTACAGGAATGTCCCGTAATACGGGACATAAGCGGGTATTCAAATTTTTTTCAGACATTTTACCGGTTCTTGTTTTCAGAAAGGTTGAGAAACACTACCTTATTCAATTCAATGAAAAAGCCCATTCAAGGGAATGGAAGTGCGCTGAAAGGGTCTTCCTTGACGGGGGCCCGTCGAAAACCCCGGGTTAAGGGCTCTACCTGCATGAGATTGAGAATCCTATTGACCCCCCCCCCCCCCCACTTTCGCTTCAAAAATATTCTCCCATCTTTACGAATATAATAGGAAGTCAATTGGGCCCCTATTATTTTGAAGCCCCCCCCCCCCCACCTGTTCAAGTCCTTGGCCTAGTATTCAGAAATGCGGCCAGATGATGGTGGGCACTTCCATAGCATCCTAAAAATAAATCCCCGGATGGATGTCCAAGATTGACCGATCAAAATAGGAAATAAAATGGCCGCAGTATAAGCAGATACGGATAAACGCCCCCCGAAAAGATCCCATTCCAAAATGGAAGGCAATACTTTATTCATAGATCCAGGTCCGGATCCCGGAATGTGCACGAGCTCATTTGCGTTTCCGTGTTATTCGTGTGTTCGGGCGTGTGTAAAGCAGCTCATTAGGATCCTTTAAATCGCCGCCAGATGCAAATCATTTTAAAAATACCGATCGGCCCGAGTTTTAATTTACATCTTAATTATCATAATGATGGCCTCTCTCTCTCCCCGCCGCCCCCACTCCCTTTCTCTCGGAACAACACAGATGCAGTTTTCAAAACAAGGCCCATTAATGTCGTTTTCCGGAATCTTGGGCAAAGACGCTATTAAACCGACTGGTAATGTGATAGTTTGATTCCTGTTAATGATAATCGGGAGTTGGGGGGAGGGGAGCCTAAAAGCGCGTCGTCGTGTTTGGTTTGGCGTCTTGTAAACGTCATCCGAAGAAGATTCCAAGTGTTTTAATTAAACATCCCGACAAATTCATTACCTGGGTCCTCCTCCTACGGGGTCCTCTCTTTCGCCTCCCCCCCCTTCTGTCCTTCGCTTATCCCGTTAGGCACGCTCTAGTCCGGGTAAACGATGCAACCACTTACCATTTTTGCATCTACCGAAAAGACATATTACTTAGTTAATATCGCGGTTTATTCGAGTACTAGGGGGGGGGGGGTCCCAGCTGAGTGGGGGGGGGGGTATAGTTCTCTTTTCGGAAATGCATTCGTGGGTCCTGGATGATGTGTCGGGAGTGGCGATGGGATGATCGAAGGATCGTCCCGTATTTTATGGAACGGATTCATTTTTCTCATATATCCTGCTCTTGAATGGAGGTGATTGCCTCAGTCGCACTGTTTGGATCCGCGCCTGGCATTATGGGAACACAAACAAGGGAGGTTTGGTGCCTCGAAGGATGGACCAGGAAGGGCATTGAGCTTACTCTTTCTTAATTTTACTGGGGGGGGGGGGGGGAGGCCCAGGTGACCGAATAAATTTTCGCTTCTAGTTGCGGCACTAGAACCCCCCCCCCCCTAATAGTACTAGGCTGTGGCGGGGGTCTGAATCGTATTACTTTTTAATTTGTCACACTTTAAATATTAAAAATTCGTGATAAAATCTTATGGCCCCGCGGCCCACCAAACATTTCGGTTTTACGATGCTTGCATCTATTACTTGACAAGGGTGCTCAACCTTTCAGAGAGTGTGGGGCCACTTCATTGATTTGAAAACGTGAGCACTTACTAGCTCTCGAACTGTGTCGCTGGTCACTCAAGTGCTCTGGATCTGTCGTGAGTGACAGGATCGTGGTCGTGGATCCGCTTGAGTGACCCGGAACATTGTCGCGGATCGCTCAAGGGATCTAAAAATGTGCCGCGGGCCACTTGAAAGATCTAGACGTGCTGCTCAGTTCATTATCACTTAATTATGTTTGGGGTCGCGGGACCTATCAGATGACTCCGAGGGCCGCCGACCATGGCTTGAGCATGTATGCGATAGAAGTTTTGTAAGGTGAATTGTTAACCTCGGACCAATGGTGCTCCGGGGATATAGAATGTATATATTTTTAACATGTAATTTTTTTTTTTTTAATTGAGAAAATAAATGCTCCCTCCGGGGAACCCCCGTATGGCGAATCACATTCGCCGGGTCGGGGTAAGTAACTCATGTATGGGGTCATTCAAGTATTACGTCAGCATCGAGGGAAAGGGGGTTTCGGATTTGCTGACTTTTGATGACGGGGGGAAGGGGGGTTTTGAAGGTTGCTTACGTCATCAACCACCCTTTTGAAAGATGTGAAATATTCTAAGCTGCTGACGAAATTTTGCTGACAGGGGGGGGGGGTCAAAAATGGCTAAAAAAAATCTGCTTACGTAATACTTGAATGGCCCCTATGGGATAGACTCACTGCTGCGAACTAATTTTCATAGGTACGTAAGAGTCCCAGGGAATTGAGCGCTTTTCCCAGGGCTCCCATGCGAGACCACCCTCGCAAGTATCATTTCCAGTTTCACATTTTCCCATTTTATTCGATTCCTAGAAAACAAAAGGGAAAAATCGCCCTGGAAAATCATTGAAAACCCATTGTTACCCTCCACCACCCCTATTTTATTAACTCCTGAAGTTTGATATACGATGGGTGGGGGGGGGGGGCTGAAAAAAAATCGCCTCCTTTCACTGTCTCTGTCGTGTGAATAAAGCTTTCCGGATTTCATTTTGGAGTATATATTCTTTTTGGTGATACATTGGCAGCACACGGACGTCCACCCGGCCACCCCCGTCCCTCCAACTGTCCGCTGTCCATTCCTTACACGTAGAGAGTGGACAGCTTGAGCAAGACCTATGATAGGCGGCCAAATGAGACCCGGAACGCTGCTGAAACTTTTGCTATCAATTTTAGTAGCTCGTGGTATGGTGTGAGTGGACCGGGGCCGGGAATGGACGTGTGGAAAAGCGATGGAAAATTCGGGCAATCCCCCTCTTGTCCACTCCGTCCTCTTCTTACCTTTTTCGGTATTTTTTTACCCCCCCCCCCCGACACTTTTTTTATTCTAGCACGATGACTCCCAGGTTAGGTTAAAAAAGAGAGAGAAGTCCAGGCCAATCAGGAGACAACGCTGTCCAGGAGGATTTTCCCTAAGGGACGTCACCTTGGTAACGGCTGGACAATGCCCATACAATAGGTGTCCGAGAGAGAGAGAGAAAGATTGTTCACGAATTGTTCGACTAAAACAAGTATGTTCTCCAGGACATGGGGGGGGGGGTGAGAGAGGGGTCATCCCGGCTTCGACACTTTCTCCCCCCCCCCCCGTTTTTCCCATGTATATATTTTTTTCCAGGTTTATATCAGGAAATATCTTAGATTCTTGTTTTTATATCTTTTCTCCGCTCCTCAAATTCCTTCTTCATATAGATATATATAAAACTCTCCAGGACAGATTTTTTTTTTCTTTGGGAAATGTCAAGAGTTAAATCCTTATATAGAGACACGGGGGTGCCAGGACCGAGGATTAAATGATGGTCTTGACCAGTAGTAGTTGGAGGAAGGTAGGTGGTAGGCTTTTCCTGGCCTTTTTATTTCAACTTTCCCTTTTTTTTACCGGCATCATTCTAATACTTGTCCGGGAGAGGTTTTTCCTCCGGAGAGAAATCATTATTTGTGACGGAAGGGGTTATTTCTTCATTGACAGGAAAAATTCGGAAAGGGTTTTCGGTTTATGTATTTCGCGTCCTCCCGTTCTGAGAGAATATTTTTTCCGGGAATTTTTCGTCCGGGATTGTGATCCAGTTTTACTTTCCTCTTGTATTATTCATATGTTTGGATAATTTGTAAATGGAGTCCGGGGAAAAAAAGTGATTTTTATTTTTAAGGAAGGCTGTTTGTGGGTTCTCCAGGCCGAAAAGGTGGTAATCCAAGCTTCTTGTCCAAATGTTTTATGATTATTATTATTTTTCGATACACAGTTGAGTCAGATTACTGGACGCACCTTCTGCGCTTCTGCTAATCAAGTTTGGGTCGTGAGCCATAGCTCAAGAATCCCTGGCTGTAAGTGGATTTGTACGACTCATCTAGAAAGCCCCTGCGAATAAAATTTGAGTCAGACCCATAGCTGAAGAATACGTGGCTGTAAGTAGATTGGTATGATATACGGCTCCTCTAGGATGCTCCTGCGAATCAGGTTTGGGTCGAGATCCCCATAGCTTCTAAAAAGAATCCCTTTCTGTAAGTGGATTTGTACGATATACGGCTCCTCTAGGATGCCCCAGCGAATTAGGTTTGGATCGTGATCCCCATAGCTAAAAAGAATCCCTGGCTGTAAGTGGATTTGTACGATATACGGCTCCTCTAGGATGCCCCAGCGAAGTAGGTTTGGGTTGTGATCCATAGCTAAAATGAATCCCTGGCTATAAGCGGATTTGAACAACCCATTTTGGAAACCCCTACAACCTAAGTTTAGGTAGGAACCATAGGTTAATCCCCCCCTGGTCTTAATGAATCGGGGAACTATCAGACTTTCATCTGGGAAACTACTTGACTGTATAATGTACAATGTACATGCACCTCGTGAACATTCCTCTGGGGAATTTCTAACGCATTGGTAAAAGCCGGAAATGCGTGCTGTGAGTGTATGCGCGACCCTAACGTAACCATGTAGTCAGAGTTATGCTGTTTCGTGTTCTAATCAGGTTGCCTGAATAATCTGTCTAAATCTGTCTTCCGTATTTTGAAGTGAAGCTGGTAAATGCGTGACCAAAAGTGGCAAGACTTGTGAAAACTTGATAACTTTTCAACAATGTAAAATACGGTGATGCGGTTTTTAACAGATATGCCGAGCAACATCTAGGTATTTATTTTCCATAATTAAAATAAATTTGGAATAGTTACATTTTTGTTCTCCAGATGGCACTGCAGTTTAACCAATAAGGCTTTTCTCGCAAAGATAACATGTCTACAGATCGAGATGTATTAAACGTTTTAACAGAAACGTTACTCGCAGCAAAATCTTAATCTGAAAAAAAAAAAAATCTGAACAACATCCTTGTGCGAATGTTACTCAATGAACTAATCTGCTTATGAAATGCATGTTAAGGACCATTTGACAATTATTTGACATTATACAATAGCGTTATCTGTTGAAAAAACGTAACTATTCCGAATTATTTTATTATGAGAAATAAAATCCTAGGCGTTTTAAAGTTTAAATTTTAGTTTCAAAGCATACCTGTGAAAGCCGCATCTTTCTGCTGTACATATTTGAAAAAAATTAATTTTTATTGAGTTTTCAAAAGTCTTGTGACTTTTGGATCACCCTGTATATTAGTTAATGGATAATAATCCAATTATCGATTACGTTCATTATCAACATCAATTGGAAATACAATTATCGATTACGTTCATTATCAACATCAATTGGAAATACAATTATCGATTACGTTCATTATCAACATCAATTGGAAATACAATTATCGATTACGTTCATTATCAACATCAATTGGAAATACAATTATCGATTACGTTCATTATCAACATCAATTGGAAATACAATTATCGATTACGTTCATTATCAACATCAATTGGAAATACAATTATCGATTACGTTCATTATCAACATCAATTGGAAATACAATTATCGATTACGTTCATTATCAACATCAATTGGAAATACAATTATCGATTACGTTCATTATCAACATCAATTAGAAATACAATTATCGATTACGTTCATTATCAACATTGATTGGAAATACAATTATCGATTACTTTAATTCATTAATTAGAAATCCAATTATGATAATATTATATTATCAATTAATTATTATATTATATTATCAATATTAATTGAAATTTTACTTACCAATTACGTTAATTATCTTTTTAATTAATTTTTATTAAACGCTATATTTAATTCCTTTTTTTTTCGGCTACTGTTGATAGTATTCAATTTTTTTGTCATCTTTTTAATAAATTTAAAAACTGAAAAATTTGCTGTTTTTTTTTTTTAGCATTTTTCGAAATTCGGAGAAAGTGACAATGAATTCTTTACTTATTGATTCCAGCCGGTGCAACATTATACAGGGTGTCCTGTAAGTCCTATTTCGGGTTTATCTCATCAAACGCTGTTATAAAGAAATGGTTCCAATTTGAAAAAATCCTGAAAATGTGCTCGAAAATCACCCTGTGCCAGATTTGAGAGAGAAAATACAGTGTGTCACAAAATAAAAAAAAAATCCACATTTTCATACGGGCACCCTGTCCTAAAAAAAATCTAATTAGGAAGTTGTCCTGTCTTTCCTGAGATGTCAACGGAGAAACTTGCGCGTTTCTAAGTGCAATATGCAAGTGAGATTTTTTTTTCTTCTTCTCACAAAAGCCGCTGTGGTGGTCGAGTGGTTATAGTGACGGACTCGCATCGCGAGGATCCGGGTTCGAACCATCACAGTGGTTCATTTCAGTTCAAAGGTTTCGGTAAATATTGTACTTAGAAACTTGAAATTATTTTTGTTGGTCTCGGGAGAGACAGGGCAACAGCTTTCTAATTGGAATTTTTTAGGACAGGGCTTGCATATAAAAATTTAAGATTTTTTTTATTTTGTGACATACTGAATGAGTGAACGCCCGGAGCTCTGCCACTGGACTTATCCCGTTGCCGAGATCTCTTCCAGCCCAGCTTCGTGGCAGAGTCTGGAACAAAGTGAGTGCACCTAACAGTCTGAGTGTGTAGCCAGTGTTGTGTATGATATTTCAGTGCTGCCATCTGTACTTCAAATTGTGAGTGAAGTGTAATGATTGAATATTTGTTACGTTGTAGGCCTGTTGCTCTCTGTGGCGAGACTTTTTAACGGGGAGATCGGCTCCCATTCACGCCTTGAAGTTGGAAACCACAGAAAACCAACTTCAGCCGACCACCACTGTGGCGGTTCGAACCCGGATCCTCGCGATGCGAGTCCGTTACTATAACCACTCGACCACCACAGCGGCTTTTGTGACATACTGCGTTTTCAATCTCAAAACTGGTACAGGATGATTTCTGGTGATCACACATTTTGAGCAATTTTCAAATTCCCCTACGAATGATGAACGGTCGGTGAAATACTTATGGGTATTGACTTGCCCGGGGGAGGACACCCGGTTTTTTGTTTGCTTTGGCACTTGATGGAATTTTCTAACGTTTTTTTCCCGAGTCATGTTCACGAAAGAATCAGATCTAAGCCCAACTTGCGCAAAGCGAATTTCAGTTGTTACATTTGTTGAAGCGAAAGTTAAAAGATAGGGCGGGGGTTTTAAACCTTTTTCATAGTCGCGAGCACTGCCTGTACCCATCATCAAATGATGAGCACCCTTACGGCAAGTCATAGGCAAAGATAGACTTGCAAGTCTTGGGGGGGGGGGGCACGATGATGTCAATTTATATATACACATATACATTAGATCAGTCAACTCCGCCTTTGACGTTGGAGTGGGGGGGCATTGCCCCCCGTATCTCCGCCCATGTGGCAAGTTTGGCAATACATGAAATCAGTATGATTTCAATACTTGAATGTAATTTGTACAAGGCGTTTAATTAAAACGTTGACCAAGTGCTCGCGGACACGGACATCGATCACTGTGGATGCTTCGGGGAGCACTATGGTGCTCGCGAGCAAGGGGGTTGAAGATGACTGAGATAGGGTATCAAAATGTCTGCATGACTAATGTAATTTTAACAATCGAATAGTTCAATTTTTATTATTTTAATTTTCCTGAGTAATCAGTCAACGTGTAAATTTTTTTTCCAAGCTCGCACTCCCGGTTAAGAACCACTGCTCTACGACGAATGATACAAAGGCCGAAATCGGACATAAAGGGCACAATGTACATTGGGGTGGCTATATTTTCCCTTTAGGCCGGGATTATATTAGAAAACTTAGTTCTTTCATAAAACTTGGAAAAACGTAACCAATAGGCGCATTAGTTGCATTGGCTTAGCGAATTTTTTCGAGATTTGTAAAACATCTAGACCGGGATTACACCATAACAGTTCTATAGAAGACTTTTACAAAACTGGGGAAAAAACAACCAATAAGCCTATTGGATATATTTGCTCGAATGTAACCGATAAGCTTATTGGTTACATTTTTCAAGTTTTATAAAATAACTTCTGTAAATTTTTTATAGTGTAATTCTGGCCTTAGTATATTTTTTCGCCTCGACTTCGTTTCATTAAAATGTTCCGTGTTTTCCCACCGCGTATTTTTTACGAAAATTACTTGAATTTTTATTCTCTATTTAAATCATGGGCGAAGAATGCATTCATAGCATGAATTATGATAATCGCCACTACAATAATTATAGTAATAATCAATAATAATTAGAGCACGGAAGTTTAGGCACTAAAAATGGTCGAAATAGGCACTAAAAATACATTTATTTTTGGAAGGAAGGGGAAAAATAACTAAAACCCAAAGGTATTAAGGGGGTCCTAAAATCGATTGCACTTAATCCGTCTGTCTTAATTATAGTTTATAATAACTGCATTATATTATCCAAGTTAGATTGATTTCAAGGCCAAAATGAAATGTTAGTAGACTCTCAGGATTAGGCCAATCTAGGGCCACCAGACGCGAAGCCGGTAGAGAAAATGATCTGTGGGGCTCCCTCGAGTTGTGAATAATTATGGTTTATTTGAAATAATTATAATTTCTATAGTTGAAACGGCCATCTTGTATTTTTGTAAAAAAAAATTTATAACTTATTTTATATTACCACACACATATGCGAGACTCCTTCAAGCACGGGGGCCCTGTGTGGCCGCATCTGTCACACGCTCAGAGGGCGACTCGGGTCAATTTAATCGAAAACTGAATATGTATGTTTAATAAATAGTCATGGCGGCTGTTTGCAGTGCAAAAAAAACATGATAATACAACATGGGGCCCCAGAACCCTGTGCTGCTACCCCCCCCCCTTCCCCTGTGTGAGCCATAACGTCAATTCATGACCTCTTAGGACAATCATCGGTCCACTATACACGTACAACGCAGTCCAATGCCTGAGCGAGACGTGTATTATATGAAGCATTACGGAGAAACAAAAATTTCCAATTTTCCTCTGCTTTTCTAACACGGGCTGCGTTATGTGAAACTGTTAAAATAGGCACACACACACACACACACACACACACACACATTTATGGCACGAAAATTTAAAAAAAAAAAACATTTTTGGCAAAAAAAAAAGGCATTTATAGCATTTTGCATGAACTTCCGGGCTCTATTAATAATCAATTATATAATACTAACTAAAAATAGTTATCTCACACGGTCATTTTGAACGCTTATTTTCGTGAATTTCATTTTGATCCACTGCGATGTGTAGAAACGCTTCTGTTCCCTCCATTGACAACTTTTGCTGGGTTAAATGGCAACTTCGTGTACTTTCAGCAACTTTTTTTTTAGCCATAATTGGTGATGTCCCATATTTTTCCTGTGGATTTCCTGAGGGAATATGGTCAGTCAGTGTATCGCGTTGTACTTTATTTCTAGAATACCTTTCACGGGCCACATTTAACATCTTGTTAACAGTAGGGTCGTCGTAACCGTTGGAATTACGACAACGCTACGTTAACAAGATGTTACCACTGAATACGACAATCCACAATCCAGGGTGGTGTTACCCCTATTCCAACATGAAATATCTATCACTTCCCGGCCTCTAACTGTAGCCATTGCAAGATCCATGATACATATTATACATATCTTTTCCTACTTCCCACAGGAAGCCATAAAATCATCTTTTTCCCGCTTCCTCTGCCCATAATCGGGCTTATTGTGAATCCCAGTTCTTATATTTGTTTTTCCCTCCCCCCTCTCCGTCCCGGAGAAACCCTTAACATCGTGTCATTTCTTTAGGAAATACCATCTATGTAGTACTTCCCCCCCTTCCCATCACGGAAAATATGCTTCTGGTGTCGACTTCCCTCCACCTTTTTATCTCTTCAGTACTTTCTCCCGGTCACTTTTCCCAAGAGCTGTTTTTACACCCGTACTCCTCTTCCCGCCATCACTGCAGAAGGCTCCAGAACCCATCTAGCCCCCCCCCCCTTTCTTCGTTTGTCCGGGATAATTGCAAGCCATGGACGAAAGTGGACATTACGACCCCTCGGCCAAACGTTCCAGGAATAACGTGGGCCGGGAAGAGAGAGGGGAAGAGTTCGAAAAGGATTACGGGTTATAATCTGTCGGCAAGTGGACAGCCGTTTTGGATGACCACTCCGGTATCCCCAGGATTGAGCGACCCCCCCCCCTTTCTTCTCCCAATCTTTTTCTTTTTTTTTTTCTTTCCTTATCCGGAATCTCTTTTCCTCGATTCCTTTTTTCCAGGCCTCAAATATTCCCTTTAGGAATACACGCAACGGGGAAAAAGGTGCAGATATGACTATGAGGAGGAGAAGAGGATCCCTCGGAATGCATTTCGGTATTTTTAGGTATAGTCAAACTCTGTTACAACGACAACTCGACTATAACGTAAGTAATCGTTGGTCCGAGCTGTTTCTACATAAAGATGGTAAAAATTATGTACTGTATGATAAGTATGCTGACAAGGGTGGGGGAGGGGTCAAAAATGGCTGAAAATCTGCTTACGGAATACTTGAATGGCCCCCCTTAGTTGTTACTCACTCGCTAACTGACTCGCATTGAACTGTTGTTGGTGAATTGTCAGTCAGTGAATTTTCTGTCGCTGAATAGTTGGTCGATGAATTTTCCTAGTGGTGAATTGTTTGTCGGTGAATTTTCAGTAAACTGACGGACTGGCATGTGTTCCCTTCTCCTAACCACTAATAAAAAATGTTTCGAGGGCATGGGTGATGGCATGATACGGCTCCAGGCCCCGTTTATTGGCATTATACAGAATGGGTGAAGAGTCCCGAACACGTTTTAAAAACCAATGAAAAATCAACCAAAAGATGCGATTGAATCATCGAGTTTTCTTTCACCATTTAAAAAAAGTATAAAATTTTACTCATAGATGGCGCTGCAGAACGTATAATGCATGAAATGTGACACAAACAATTCACAATTAAAATTTATTAGGATTTGCGTGATTATTTACCATATTTCAATGTGAGCGACCTTTTTGGATCGGGCCACATCTAAACGAGTAGAAAGGGTGCTCATATTCAGATTAGGTTAGTTCTATGTAGCGCAAATCCTAATACAAATTATAATCATATTAATCATGCACTGTTTGTAGCATTTCGTGAGTTATGTCGTTCTTTTAATCGTAGCGTCATCTGTGAGTGAAATTTTTAACTGATTTTATCATCCATAAAAAAAAGCCAAAAATAAATCGACGCTTTGATAAATATTTTTGTAGAAATCACCTTTTACGTCAATCAATTTATTTTTTTATTAATTTTCAGAATGTTCAGAATCAGAATTCGTCTTGCCCATTTACCCACAGTGCATATTATTTTAAAGCGTTTTATATTATCAATTATTTGCAATATTGATATTAATAAAATTCATATAATGAATCTACAAACTTACCATCGGCTCTAAGAACTAGTTGGTGATAGAGGTGTCAGGGTTTGGTTCAGTAGGTTCCTCTACTCAGGCTGGGACCCTGCTGAGATTCCAATCGAGAATGTAGAGCAGAGGTTTCCACCTTTTCAGTTCGTGTGGAAAACGAATATATTTCTCCAATATGTATAAATATTTTCATTGTTACACCACTGATAAATTTTGCGCCTATGTTACTCGATAACTTGCCGAACCCACGGGTTTCCATTAGAAGTTGGTAATTATATCATGTAGAGCAAAGTCTCCCAAACTTTTTGTTCCATCGCCCCCTTCATCAGAAATGTTTTCCCTCACATCGCCCCCCCCCAACTCAAGTAACCCCCATAGCATCCTATGTTAAATCAGTAGGTTCTATCGCCCCCTTGGACCATTCCATCGCCCACTTTGGGAAACACTGATGTAGAGCAAAGTCATTTGATCATTTTTGTCGCACCACGGTTAGTTTCTGCACCCTAGGGCTAATTAGACCGGGACCTACAATTTATTGCCGATAAACTGAACTGCAGGCTTGGTTTTGTACTCATCGAGAGGTTGGTGCGCTAACACCCTCGATGGGGGACTCTTGAATTGTTTCTGTGGTCACGTCGCCGTTTCTGTTGTACTCCTGTGTCAGGAAAGTTGTCTGACAAGGACGAACCGGGTATCGCGACACCGCTAAACACCCTTTGGTACTTTAGGCGAGTATCTTATCGACTTGGGCTACCGCGCCCTAGAGCAGAGTTTTCCAAACGTATTTCTCTCACCGTTCCTCCCCCACCCCCCTCTCTCTCTCTCTCTATAGAAAAATTTTCCTATTGCCCTCTTGTTAAACCAACCCATGAGCACGAATCTTGTTTTCTGAATTAGTGAAACAAACGACTCAAAAAGTACATTCTTAACAGGACTGAAAGCGAATTTGTGCAAGTGGGTTGCGACCCACAGGTTAATAGAGCCCCTGAAATACACCAAATTCTTATAAATTTTGAACCTATTTACGAATTTATGGGACGTCCCTGTACTATTTCATTCAGAATTAAATCATAAGTTCTGCCAGCGGACCACCTGCGCCGTCGTCGCGGACCATAGTTTGAGAAACTATGATATAAAGGAACTCTCGCACATTATACAATAATATACCATATAACAATCATTCGTCTTGCGAGATTAACCTCGTTTTATCCCATAGGTGTTAAGGTTACGTCTGCGCAACAGCGAACAAAACAGCCACCGTTTTTACCTTTTAAATAACAAGAAAAGTTCCAGACTAATAGCGCGCATCATCATCACTATTACAAACCGCCCGAGTAAATAGAAAATGGTGTATCATATAAGATATTATATTGAGTAAAACACCATTTTTGACAATCTTTTAATAGTTTTCTACGATGATCGGCTGTGGGAATTTAACAGGAAATGATCTGTGTGTGCATGTAATTGACACCCCCCTCAACATAAGGTTATCTATCATACGCCACCGCCATCTAGTATCCTTCCGCTATCGCCTTTTCACGTTCGGCTGATTATTTTGTGGTAGTGCCCCCCACAGACGCCTTTTTTTTTATGGGCAAGTTGACGCCGCCATTTAATAGTCCAGAAAAAAGGAAATGGATTTTTCACAGGATCATCATAAAAAGAATAAACAACATCCAGATCCAATTACCTGTTGGAACAGCCCCTCACTTCCAAGAGGAAATGGTTTAATAATCGATTGATATTTCGTTATGATTTTTTTCTTCTATCCATCGAAGGTTCGAGATTATAAAATTGTTCTTATCGAATGCTTATACATAGTGTTCAATGATTAAAATGGCATTTGTTTTTTTAATGGAAATAGACAATGTTTTTATGGGAAGGTTCTATTAAAAAGAAGCGGGTCCGCGTGTACGACCTACTTTTAGGGCAGTGTTTCTCAAAGTGTGCACCGCGGCAAGATGGAGATATTGATTTGTGTGCCTATTTTTATGTTTTGAAGAGGTTCTTTTACATGGGTAAATATCTACGAAACTATGCTTTGGAGACGCAGATGAATCTTGAGGAGGGCAAGGGGGTCGCGGGTCACAAGGTTTTAGAAACCACTGTTTTAGGGGAACGTCACGGTTTCTCTTCCAGAGAAAATTTTCTTCCAAAGTAACAAACCCTCAAAAAGCATTGTAAGTTCACTTTCTTTAGTCTAAAGCAGGAGCACGCCTGCAGCTTCAACCTACGCAGAAACCGGTTTCGAGGTGTGGCTAGCACAGCGAGGGCTATTTTAGCTGCGTAGTCACCCACATAAAACCGGTTTTGCGCAACTCAGAATACAACTCCAAGTGTGCACACTTGCCCCTAGGAAAAGGAAAGGATCCACACTTTTTCCTAGGAAAAGGTTTTCTACGGTGCGTGCAGCGTGAAATCGCTGATTGGTTAAAACCTGAAATTCGCGTTTTTTAACCAATCAGCGTTTTCACGCTGCACACGGTGCAGGTAACCTGCTCCTAGGAAAACCCGGCTTTAGGGTCAATTGCATCGAACGAAACAGGGTGGACGTTGCATGTGTCCTTGTCCCGAAAATTATTTAACATATTTACTTTCTCATCTTACTAAATTCTTTAACAAATGTTTTTCTCTCGCACTCTGTTATGAATCGTGAAATAATGTAACAATTCCTGAAAGAACTCCAAGTGAGATCTAAGAATTCATATTTGATCAGGGCCCTAACTTGTGAGGAACGGATTCTGGTTGGACAGCAATACGGTTCGGCCGTTCGTCGGTGCTTACTTTCCATACTTTACTCCTGCCGTGCGCGGTACCCCAGGCCTACAAGACGCTTTCACGCATGAAGTACTAAAGGGTGTTTAGAGGTGTCGTTAGTTTGTTACCCAATCCGTCCTTGTCGAGACTTTTCTGACGCGGGGGACAACATATCTGCACACACCAGACCAATCATGGCCCCCACTCTGTCCTCCATAGGACAGTGGTTCCCAACCTCTGGAAGCCCGCGGCCCGGTTGATTTCTCTTTTTTTTTTTTTGTGAGGGAAAGGCCCTATCATAAACATGACTAATAGGGATTAAATGGGAAAAGATGAGACAGTGAATCATTCACGGCCCTGTTTGACTGATGCCAGGGCGGGCCCGGCGGTTGAGAAACACTGCCATAAGGGATATAAGCTGGAAGGGTGTGGGCCATGGTGGAAGAAGAACCTGACGATGACGACGCCCAGACCGGACATGGACAAAGATTGCTACCGGAGGGAGTTTCACACCAAGGTGTTAGCGCACAAACCTCTCAATGAGTTTAAAAACAACAAAAATGTCGAACGCTGCCATTCGGAATCGACAATATATTGAATTTCTCGGTGTAAAATTGGCCCTCGTGTGTAGAAACCTCGTGGTGCGACAAAAACGATCAAATGAACAAACCCCACTGCTTCGACTGGAAGGGGGGGGGGACAACTCCAGGTGTCGCTAGGAATTTTCTTTCCTAGCAGGGTTGAAAATAAATGGAATAGCTTACCCTCGATTGTCGTAAATTGACACGTTCAAAAGGAAATACGATGTTAAAATATTTTTGGGATGAAGCGAGAGGCTATCCCTACTTAGGTAAGACAACCATTTTTACTAGCCAGTTTTTTAATTAATTATCCGTTTTTTCGTGATAATTGCCATTATTTTGAGTTGCTGCATTTTGATGCAAGTAACATCCGTATTTTTTATGGCAATCATTGTTTCAGTCATCGTCAGGCATTTCTCCTGTTGTGATATTTGTATAAATTTGCTGCCCCGGGCTATAGCTCACTAGGCCTCTCCCCCCGTAAATAAGCCTCTGACTGCGATGGAGAATTCGTGCATTGTCCACTGGTAGAGCTGCCCTTGGGGGGTGTGACAGGGGCGTCCCACCGCGGCCGCAGTTTGGGAGGCCCCGCACTTTATGGTAATAGAAGTGAAAAAATATACGAAGAAAAATTTTCAATTCTGGGATTTTTTTCTCTCATTAATTCCGAGTTTTCATTAATGGGTCATTCAAGTATTACGTCAGCATATAGGGGGGGGCGAGAGGGGGTTTCGGATTTGCTGAATTTTGATGACGAGGGGGGGGGGTTTGAAGGTTGCTTATGTCATCAATCACCCCTTTTTGAAGATATGAAATATTCTAAGCTACTGACGAAATTTTGCTGACGGGGGGAGGGGGTCAGTGTTTTGCTGACAAGGGGGAAGGGGGTCAAAAATGGCTGAAAATCTGCTTGCGTAATACTTGAATGGCCCCTAATTCTGAAATTCTTTTTTACTAATTCTAAATTTTCATGAATTCTGTGATTTCTTTCTTTCTTAGATTTAATTTCAATTAATTATGGGAATTTTTTTTGATTTAATTCTGAATTTTAATTTTTGAGTAGATATTTTTCCAGCATTCCTGTGTATTCTGTAGTAATGCATGAATCTTTGGATGCGGATTCCCCCCCCCCCCCTTCCTCAAAATATATGAAATCGGGGCTAAAGAGCACCGAGGCCCGCGTCTTATAAAGGAAGCCCTGACCTAAGGGAAGCAAATCATCCAGAGTGATTTCGATTTGCGGTCGGTCCCCACCACGATATCCATGATTTCTAATCCATAGACATATTTCTGTAGTAATAAACTCCGTCCCTCCCAAAAAAAAAAATGATACTAATACCCGAAATCATTCCAGTCGTTTGCACAGCGTCTATTCGCATCAACAGAGGACATTGGTCTCTTATTATTATCGTCTTTGTGTGTTTTTTTGTTTTGTTTTTTGTGGGACGGTGGAAATTTCTGATTGTTGGGTGGGTGGAAAAACAACGGTGTGTTCGGTGCAATAAATGGCATCATAAGGAACGGATGTTGCTGTTGCAGCATCGTTCTAAGCGAAGAATTAGACAAGTCGTGTGTGACAACAACGGCAGGAATGTCAAACATGTCGCGTTTGATGACCAAGAGGAGGTTCGGAGGTGGGAAAAACACATTAACGTGAATTTATACATTTTGGCGAGAAATGGCATCTTTTTTAATACGGACGTTGATAATGCACCTAATGTTTTGGCGATTTTTTTTTTTTTTCGGATGTAACCCGTTGAATATTATTCTTGTTACAAACTATAGTAGAACCTGTCAGTTTTTGGACACCTGTATTCTGGACACCTCCCCACACTGAACGGTTTTGAATGAAATCAAGCATAATCCTATAACCCAGAATGTCCATAATACCTCTGTATGATATATGCACATAACCTCTGGCACTCGGCGTCATCTGATATGGTCTGCAAACCTCAAACCTCCCATTTGTACAAATAAACTAAGCGACACTCACTGATCACTAGTGGTCCGCGGCACATTCCCAGATCACTTGAGTGATCTGAAGCGTTGTTTCAGATCACTTTTGCTGCACAGTTTCACTTCAGTTAAGTGGCCCGCGTTGCAGTTCCACATCGTTTAAATGATCCGCCGCACAGTCTCAGATCACTTAAGTGACCTGGGGAGGGGGCGATGTTTCAAATCACTAAAATTACCCGCGGCACATTATCGATTCGATTATGTGGTCCGTGGCACATTTCCAGATCGATTAATTAACCCGCAGTACATTACAGATTGCTTAAGTAACCTGGGACACATTTACAGATGACTTAGGTGATGTCGGACAGCGCTCCAGATCACTTAAGTGGCCTGCGGCACACTCCCACATCAGCGGTTCTCAACCTTTTTGACTCGCGGAGCCCTGTTTGGCTCGAGGAACCATTTTTTGTGCATAATTTTTACGGCAGAACCTTGTAGGCCTCTTTTATTTATCAATCAAATTTATTGATTTATATTATTTTCCTCGAGTCACCGCGGAGCCCCTGGGACGTGCACACGGAGCACCGGTTGAGAACCCCTGACTTGAGGGATCCACAGTACATCCACGAATCACTTAAGAGAGCAGCCCGCGGCATATTTACAGTTTAATTAAGTGGCCCGCACTCTCCCAAAGGTTGAGCGCCCTTGCTCTATACCTTTTACACCTCTCTAACATAGACAGATTTTAATTGAATCGTGGGTTTTGCTATACTGTGCCTGTCACCTTAGCAAAAAAAAATGTTCCGATGGTTATTCAAGTAACCTGTGAATGAACCATAGAGTAATAATAATACTAAGCTTATATGTCTTTAGTCTGCGGAATGAACTCTGGGTTATTAAAAGATCTGCTGAATATGCTGGGTCACTTAAGTATGAGAAACTTATCATGCGTCATTTAAGTGAGCCTGGAATGTACCGCGGGTCACCTGAGTGATCAGGAATTGTGCTGTGGGTAACTTAAGTGAACTTTGAAGTGTGCTGTGGGTAACTTAAGTGAACTTTGAAGTGTGCTGTGGGTAACTTAAGTGAACTTTGAAGTGTGCTGTGGGTAACTTAAGTGAACTTTGAAGTGTGCTGTGGGTAACTTAAGTGAACTTTGAAGTGTACCGCGGATAACTTAATGTGATCTACAAATCTGCGGTTGGCCGCTTGAGTTATCTAAAATGGTGTCGCGGGCCGTTTGAGTAGTCTAGGACTGTGTCGCGGGTTACTCAAGTGACCTGTGAATAAACCCTGGGTTATTAAGTGATTCGGGAATGTGCTAGTGTCACTCAAGTGACAATCTCCCGGACCTATAATAAAATAATACTATTAATCCGAAAGACTCTTCCATGTGTCGCTTGGTTTGGTTTTCACAAAATTAGATTTGAGGTCACTTCAGATGACTTCGAGGACCACATTTGGCCTACTGACAGTGGGGTGAGCATGTATGGTTTCGTTTAAAGACCGAAATTTTTCTGTGGTCATCAGCGATGAGTGGCCAGATTCTAGCCATCCGGGACTAGCGTCAGGTTACACGGTCATCTCTCTCTCTCTCCTCTCATCGCGACTGTAATTCTTCACAAGGCCTGCGGACACTAAAAATCTCCCGGACCTATAATAAAGGAATACTATTAATCCGAAAGGCTCTTCCATAAAACCTCACCCTCTCACTCACTCACTCTCTCTCCCCGGAGCACCAGGTTGCTCAAGCTACCACCAACACTCTCAATAACTCCCACCACCACCGAGAGGAAAATCGAACTTTCTAGAGGGGGGGAAAAAAATCGTGTTTTTTTCCTTATTTCTCTCGTTTTCCGCTGTAAATCGAACCCGACAAACTTCCGGTCTAGCCGTCCATGGTCCAGTATTGAGGTGACTGGTCAGTGGTGTGGGGGAGGGAGAAACCAAAAAAAAAAGAGTGGATAGTGGGAGCACCACAGCTAATCAAAGCGCTCCCTACCATCCACCCACCCACCACAGTGGCGTAGATGGACAGAATGGACTGGGTGCGGTGATGGTCACTATTTTTTTTTTTTTTTTAGTTGTCCACCGTTTTGTGTGCGTGTCTCGTCCACTACCTTCCAGTTTTTCCGATGTCCCGTTTTTTTTGTTTTTTTATTTTAACTTACTACGTTCGTTGTCCATACCGATTCCCTTGATAAAAATGACCACCGGTCGAGAGGGGGGGGTGGGGGGAAGTGGGAGGACGTTGGTGCGCTTGATATTGGACAATGAACGGGAGCGGGAAAAAAAAAATCAAAAGAATTATTGGCCGGGACACAAGAACATCCTCTGAAATGGACAAAAAAAAAATTATCCCGGACATATGTTTTACGCTTTCGGAACTCGGACCAACGCAACGCTCCTCCTCCGCCCCTGGAATCTCATCCCACGGTATCGAGGAATCGATCGCGGTACAGGTGTGCTCCATTTCTTGGCGATACATAAAGGCACACTTTCAATTATATTCCTTTTTGAGTGGCCATCGATTCATTTGGCAATTTACTTTTGTTTCTTTGGTACAGACCCCCCCCCCCCCGAAGCTATCGGCCCGAAGTCTTCTACAATGCAATTGAGGGCAAAAAAAATGAAGAAAAATCAACGAAATTGGAGACACATTGTTGAAAAAACACATTGTTGTGAAAACCCATTGTTGAGCGTGGGAAAGTTTTTTTTTCTTCCTACTGTACTGTATAATATAGGGAAGGATCACGTGTAACCATGGTTACCAAAAAAAAACTGCGTGCGTGAAAACGCGCTCCTGAAGGGGAAACCGAAACTACGAATATTTTGATTTTATGAAAATTGTCTTTAGTCTGTGTAAAACAGATGTAACCACCTCGGAACTCGGAGTTTCTGATCACAATAACCAATTGATAACAACATCCAAAAAAAAAAATCTGGAAGGGTAAACCATATGTTCCATTTGGTCGAGAGGGACGTATAAAAACGGGACAATCGCTTTTCTTTCCGACATGCCGGTTGCAAAAAAAAATTTTTTTGAATCTGTGAATCTGGTCAACCAAAAAAACTGAGTACCAGGGCCAAGTGATTTTTCTGAGGCCCTACTTGGCAAATTTTCGAAAAATTAACTACTCAATTTTCTGAGGCCCCTCTTCTCTTGAGGTCCCCGGGCCATGCGTTAAGACAACACTGCTGAGTACGGAAATGTTTGTGAACAATAGAGGAGAAGGGAACATCTTCTGACCTCTTACGTAGTTTTGCAGGTTGATAACGATAACTTACGAGAATAAACGTAAGTATGGTTTGATGTCAGCTCTTAAAAGGCTCAAACAAATCTTTTGAAGGGACAAAAAAAACCGAAGTCTTGGTAACTATAAACGGACACAATTTATAATATTAGTCCTTTCTATACTTCTCAAAAGTCATAACATTACCCAGATTACATTATCCTTGATTACAATAAGCGGTGTCTACTGTAATAAATTTAAAAAGGCTACTTTTAATTTTTATTATAGCGTTCTTGACCCACTGGTCTGCAGACCGGTATCGGTCCGCGGGAATTTTCGGCCAGATCGCGGAATATTTCGGCAATATTTAGCCACTACATAATTATAGATACGATATAATGCAAATCGATCGTTTAATCGATTTGTATTACCGATCGATTAGATAAACGATTTAATAAATAAGCTTAAGGTCAGAAGGCGTGTGTCCGTGAAGTATTTCTATTTATTTTTTTGCTAGTCCTCAAATTTAAACTATTTCAACTATTTTCTGTCCAGTCCGCATATTACTTCTCGCATTTACTTTTTTTCGGCCGTCTGCAAATTATTTCCCGCATTTACTTTTTTTCGGCCGTCTGCAAATTATTTCCCGCATTTACTTTTTTTCGGCCGTCTGCATATTATTTCTCGCATTTACTTTTTTCGGCCGTCTGCAAATTATTTCCCGTATTTAATTTTTTCTGCCGTCTGCAAATTATTTCTCGCATTTACTTTTTTTCGGCCGTCTGCATATTATTTCTCGCATTTACTTTTTTTTCGGCCGTCTGCAAATTATTTCCCGCATTTACTTTTTTCGGCCGTCTGCAAATTATTTCCCGCATTTACTTTTTTTCGGCCGTCTGCAAATTATTTCCAGCATTTCCTTTTATCGGCCGTCTGCATATTATTTCCCGCATTTAATTTTTTTCGGCCGTCTGCAAATTATTTCCAGCATTTCCTTTTATCGGCCGTCTGCAAATTATTTCCCGCATTTCCTTTTTTCGGCCGTCTGCAAATTATTTCCCGCATTTACTTTTTTTCGGCCGTCTGCATATTATTTCTCGCATTTACTTTTTTTTCGGCCGTCTGCAAATTATTTCCCGCATTTACTTTTTTTCGGCCGTCTGCATATTATTTCTCGCATTTACTTTTTTTTCGGCCGTCTGCAAATTATTTCCCGCATTTCCTTTTTTCGGCCGTCTGCAAATTATTTCCCGTATTTAATTTTTTCTGCCGTCTGCAAATTATTTCTCGCATTTACTTTTTTTCGGCCGTCTGCAAATTATTTCTCGCATTTCCTTTTTTCGGCCGTCTGCATATTATTTCTCGCATTTCCTTTTCGTCCGTCTGCAAATTATTTCCCGCATTTATTTCTTTTTTTTTATGCGTAAATTAGTTGTCAGTTATGTATTTTTTTTACCAATTCTCAAATTATTTGTAAAATTTATGGTTTGCCGGTACCCAAATTATTTCTATTTGTAACTTTCTTGCCAGTGCATAAATTATATTATTTTCTGGCGGTCTCTTCTCAAATTATTTCTCCCGTCTTTTCCCCCCGTCCTCAAATTATTTCTCCTATTCATTTTTCACCGTTCCGCAAATCATTTCCTCCATTTGTATATTTATTTGAAATTTATTTTCTGCCGTCCTGAAATTATTTATCCTGTTTATTTACGTTTTTGTTGTTCGAAAAACATGTTTATATTGAATCGGCCGAAATGTTTCGAGGACCGGCAGGAAATTCTCACGAACCAGCGATTGAAGAACATTGGCCTGCTTCATAAAAACCAAACCAAAAAAAAATATGGCATTTTACAGGGATTTTAGAGATTTCTATGCCGGTTAAAAAGGGATTAATCCATTTCTGTTAATTTAAAAATACTTTTTGAAGGTTAACCACAACTCAAAATGTCTCTGGGAGAGAGATTCCTTGCCCCCCCCCCCCACTTCCCTCAAGAAAATTCGATCCTGCGTTTACACCCCCCTGCATCCAACCAATACTTTCATTTCCGCCTGGTGAAGGTCTATATAGTCATCATGGTCCGCGGAGCAAAAATCTCTTCTCCATCGGATCGCATTAATGATTCCACATGCTCAAGCTTCATATAATGTACCATATGTATGTGTTTATTGTACCGGTATCTTTTTTGGGGGAGGGGGGACAAAAAAAACGCGACATGTGCGCATCCTGTATCTATGGTAGGCCGTCCTTAAACCGGCATTACAAAAATTGTCTTTACCGGTTGAAAATTACGACGGAATTCGCAACACGCCCACTGATAGGTCCTCCTTGACGTGTGCTCGTCTCACTTCTTCGTAGGTCTTCTCATCTCTCTTTTTTTTATATATTAAAGACAAGACAGACCAACCATCTGTCGTTTCAAGAACGTCGTTCATGCGTTCATGTAGTAAGTAGCCTTACAAGTTTTTTGCCAAATACTCCAATGTCTGAATTTTTTTTTTTTCTTTTGAAGAAGCCATGACACGGGATGTTGAGTTTTTTTTTTATAGTTTCTTAATGCTTTTGATGGTTATATCATTGGTGTCGTTCTTGTCGAGTGTGGTTTTTTTTTTTTTCTTCCGAGGAATGTAAAAACAAATAACAATTATGGGGTGGCTGAGAAACAACATGTTCTGTCATCCGGTAGCGAAGAAGAAGAACGTCCATCATCAAAAGAAAGGCATTCAGCGTGGAGAGGACGTCATCCCCATTCAGGCAATAAAAGAAAACGCATTATGCGTGTGTTTAAATATGTGTTTTCTTAATAGTTGAGGTGGGAAGAAACAAGGACCGAAATGTAGTGCGTACGCGTACTTAAAGGATGGCGGGTGACGCGACACGCGTTCGTAGGTCTTCCCTTTTTCCGTCATAGTTTGATGCTCTTCTATTTTCTCTGCTCGCCTCGGACCATTAAGTCAATCTCGCATCAAACATAATCCTCAAACTGATTACATGTCATGATTTCTAGAAAAATTTATTTCAAAATGGATGACGAACCTGTTCGGTATCGTTGGATGTTAGATTCGGAAAAATTGTTCCATGTGTCCGGTCGGACCCGCTTTCAACGGTGCCAGCACATAATATTCGATTATGCCGGGAATCGATATCAACAATTGAATTTCATTGTGATGTTGAAAATAATTACATTGAGTTGGCAATTAAATTGAAAATTCAATTGCAGTTTTACACCGTTATTACAGTTTTTTTTAAATGCTATATCATATCTCTCATGCTAAAAGCACTAATGTGCAAATTTTCCCTTTCTTTTATAAGCTAGTTGGATACTTAATTTTATCTTAAACGCTAATGTATATCCCTATTGAAACACGTTACACAACATTTTAAGAAAATAACTTGCATAGAGTGGCATGGGTAGAGTTAACATTCAAACGACATTTCCTATGTTCTTTTTGTTTTTTCCCCAAAGTCATTGCACATTCGTGTTTCTAGCATGGGGGGAGGGGAAGCGATATATGTATAAAATGTGGAAAGTCAAGCCATTTGCCCTCACTTAAAAATGTGGAAGACAGATGGTAACACACAAGTATAACACGAAATAAGCATAACTTTATAACTTTGTCCGCATAAATACGTTAGGAACACGCACACACACGTTCCTGTATGTACAAATCGGTTAGAAATTCCTCAAAGGAGCATTTACCGACGGAAAAATCAACGCTGGGAAAATTCACAGACAACAGTTGGTCACCAGTGAGTGACCGACCGAGTGGTTGAACAAATGAAGTGAATGTGCTATCGAGTGAGTGGCCGAATGAGCTGGTGAATGAGTAACGGTATGAGCAATCGAGTAAGTGAGTGATTGAGTGACCGAGTTACCAACTGCTCCCTCACTTACTCATTCACCCACCCACTCGCTCACTCATTCGCTATTATGTCGGTGGATTTTCCCATCGAAAAAATTTTCTTTTCGGTGAATATTTGTCGGAGAATTGATTAGTTTTTCACACAAATTACGAGGTGCATTTACGCAGGGCCGTCTTAAGAGTGCCATGGGCCTCCGGGTCAAGTAATTTTTATGAAGCCCTACCTGTCAAATTCACTTACTTACTCCTGAGAAGTTCAACCAGATCTCATCTTTGTGAGAGCCCCCCCCTCCTCCTTCTCTTGAGCCTCCCGGGTCCCGTGCGTTAACACTGCACTACATGTACGGTTAAATGATAATAGCTATGCTGTATGAGATTCGATGTCTGATTTGCATTCTATAATAAATAATGTGTTGCGTGTTTCCTTCCAGGAATTTCGGCGAGCAGCGACAACGAGGACGACGAGCACGTGTGTGGGAAATGCCGCGCCGAGTTCCTGACGCTGTCCGATTTCCTAAAGCACAAGATAACGTGCGTCAGCAAGAGGCCGGTACTGGTGTGCACCGACGCCGTGACCTCCAGAGAAAACGACTCGCATTCCAGGGACGCCGAACCACCGTCGGACGACGAACGTCCGCCAATCCTCACGGCGGTGGACACCGCTTTCTACAACGGAGATAATCAGCACAGAATCAATCCGATAACTCAGTTCCAAAACCTACCTCAGATAGTTCAGCGGATGTCGGCCACAAACGTGACTATAGCGGAACTGCGCAACACCACCGTGGCAGTGTCACAACACGGTAGGAACCTACCGCGCACGCAGCTAGCCGCGATACTGTCCGAGTTGCGCCGGCAGCAGGCGGCCCAAATGCACGCGATCGAGATGCTCAGCGCCGAAATACTCGGGGAGCCGATCTCTCCGACGTCGATCCCTCTGGTGGGAACTGCGGCCCTCACTCCTCCCCAGAGTGGGTCCGAGGGTGCGGTGGGCGGTGCGACGCCCACCAACAGCCACCACCCGTCTGCGCCGGTGGCGGCCAGAACGTCCGTCTCGAATTCCGAAGAGAACGCGCCGCTCTTGACCGAGAACGACGGAGGTGTGTACGAACCGAACACGCTCGAACTGCTGCAGCGACACACGGAGAAAGCGTTGCAACAGACCATGTGCGGCACGTACTACTTGAGCAACATTGGACTCAAACGCACCAAAGACTCGAAACAAGAAGAATCGCAACAACGGCACAGGTGCAGGTTCTGTGGCAAATATTTCGGCAGTGACAGCGCCCTGCAAATCCACGTCAGGTCTCACACGGGTGAGAGACCTTTCAAGTGCAACGTCTGTGGCAGCTGTTTCTCCACCAGGGGCAACCTCAAAGTGCATTTCCAGCGTCACAGAGAACGGCTGGAAATACCCCCGGAGTTGATGATGAACGGCGACTTGAGCAACCCACCGCAATCGTCTAACGGGGACGCTCCCACGAACGCCAACAACGACCTGGATCAGAACGACAGGGCCTTGGACTTCTCCACGAACGCCGAATCGTGCAAGAGCCCGCAGCTGGGCGCCGAGCAGAACAACTGCAGGTCGAGAAGCATAACGCCGAACGAGATGTCGGCCCTGAGCGACGACGAGTCCGGAGACATATCCGTCGACGACAACTTGAGGAACGACGACCACGAGTACGACGACGAAGACGACGACGACAGGGCCTCGAACCTATCCGCCGCCAACGACAACCTGGACGTCGATTCGGACAACCAGCTCCATTCATCCCCGTTCACATCCCCATCCTTTGGTTCTATCTTCCGTCCCAGCAGCTTCAGCAACTCTTTGTCTGAAAACATTCCCGTGTGCCTACCCTCGAACAGGACGTCGACGGAGGGCAGCGGCGGTGGCAGCAACGTCGCTCTGCACCAGGACCCGGCACTCTACCAGGAACTGCTGCCGCGGATAGGATCGAACGACAACTCCTGGGAAAGCTTGATGGAAGTCACGGAGACTTCCGAGACCTCGAAACTGCAGAAACTCGTGGATAACATAGAAGTGGCTGATCCGAATCAGTGTATAATATGTCAGCGCGTGCTAAGTTGCAGAAGTGCACTGCAAATGCACTACCGCACTCACACGGGTGAGAGGCCGTTCAAGTGCAAGATATGCGGTAGAGCTTTCACCACGAAGGGTAACCTCAAGACCCACATGGGTGTGCACCGCCACAAGCCTCCGTCACGTGTGCTCCATCAGTGTCCAGTCTGTCACAAGCAGTTCGCAAACTCCATAATACTGCAGCAGCACATCCGTATGCACACTGCCGTCACGAACGTACCTCTGTCGGATAACCTGTATTTCCCTGACGACAAAAACCAAACCCTGTTGCCACCATCATACCCGCGTCCGATGGCGACACTGTCTCAGCAGGTGGCGATGGAGCCGCTTGCCCTCACCAGTTCCGAATCGAGATATCAGAGCGAAAACCTAAAAGCTTCGGACTCCGTCATAAAAATCGCCAAGTCCGATCACAACATGAGCTCGTCTCGAGCATCGTCACCTGCGGCCAGCACATCCAGCGGCGGAGACGGCCCCAACAACATAAGCGCTCAGGGTGACGATCTGGCCATGGACGACGACGTCGTCACGAAGCAGGACGAGAGCTCGAAAGATCTCGACGTATCCAAAAGATCATCCACGGGTGTCGACAACGTGTCTCCAGTGAGCAGCATCACTCATGAAGACAACAACGCTCCTGATGAGAAGAAAGACTCTCCCCTAGGCGTTCCGAACGAATCCGTATCGAAAGCTCAAGATCCGATTAAGAACGTAGGACCCGCCGTCGCTTCGTCGACACCCTTGAAAAAGGACCAGTCCCCGCCGCAAGCGAATGGTCAAGAACCGTCATTGATGCCGAAACCGGAAAACACCAGGAGTAACACGATCATGCTGAACTTGCCCAGCGACAAGCCGCTGCCGATGAGTCTCCCGAACGATTGTCGCATCCCGCTCAGCCTGCATCAGCCACCACCCGAGAGACAGATGCACCACTTGAGCGTCCCGAACACGCAAAGTGATTTCACCACCTCGCTGACAGCCCTTGAGAACCAAGTGAAGGCCATCAACAGCAGCACGACCAGCCCACTGCCGTTCCCGGCCCCTTATGGGCTGGGTTTCGGCATCCCACCGTATTACCGACACGACTTTGGGTTCGGTGCCTATGCTTCCTCTGCCAAAGATAAGATGGGGCGATCGTTTTCGCCTTCCAACGGCAAGAACGTGTCCGCCGACAGCTCGGCCGACGAACGGTCTACACCAGGCTCGACGATCAAATCCGAATCGCCCAACATCTCGTCTCTGAGGTCGGAGAGCGGTGCCCTGGACCTCACGCCCAGGGGCTCGTCCTCGTCGACCCCGAGCAGCGCCAGCTTATCACGTAGCGCAACAGCAGCTGATTTGAAAGTGTTCACCCCCTTGGCTGGACTGCCGTTCCCGCCTTCGCCGCACTCTCGCATAGGCACGACTTGCCAGATCTGCTTCAAGACCTTTGCCTGCCAGAGCGCGCTGGAGATACATTACCGCAGTCATACCAAAGAGCGGCCTTTCAAGTGCGACGTCTGCGACCGCGGCTTCTCCACCAAGGGCAACATGAAACAGCACATGTTGACACACAAGATCAGAGACCTACCTCCGCAACTGTTCACTTCAAGCTCGACGACGTTGTCTCCGATATCCACGGCCCTACCGGCCACAACCGCAGGGGTTACGCCTCCACCGAAGAAGTTCGAGGACCAGCCACCGAACAAGAGGTCCTCGAACGACGGCCATTCTCCGAAGAGGCCGCCGGGCATACCGAAGCACGTGTGCGAAGTGTGCCGTAAGCCCTTCTCCAGTGGCAGCGCCCTGCAGATCCACATGAGGACGCACACGGGCGTCAAACCATTCCAGTGCAATATCTGCAGCCGCGCTTTCACCACGAAGGGTAACTTGAAGGTGCACATGGGCACCCACCTGTCCACCAGTGGCACTTCCCGGAGAGGTAGGCGCATGTCTTTAGACATATCGCCACTGAATCTACCGACCCTGGGCAAGCCCGGGGAATTCCCCCGACCGGACATGTTCTTCCCGTACCTCCCGCCGTTCATGAAGAGCGTCCTACCACCACACCCACCAAAGATGAACGAGATCTCCGTCATCCAGTCGGCCGGCAACAGGGACGACGCCCTCAACAGCATCGGCTCGGCTCTGGCCCACCACGCGTCGTTCGGTCCCGCACCACCGCCGCCGCCCCCTCCAACGACGCGTCCCATGGCCCAACACCTCAAGCCCGACGACAAGGTCGACGACGGTCACAAATCTCCGATCCGGAGCAGGGAGAGGTCCTCCTCGACGTCACCTGGTGCCGCTTCAGACATGACCATGGTGGACAGGAACACGGCCGCCGTCGCCGCATCTTGGGGGTGGAAGATAGCGTGTAACAGGTGCAACAAGATCTGCTCGTCGTCCACCGAGCTGGAGCTTCACATCAGCGCCGAACACACGAAGAACGAATCAGCGTCGTCCGTCGTCGAAAACCTGAGCGTCGTCACACCAAAGAGCGCCGCCTGAAAGACATTCGCCAGAGAAGTTCCTAATCCGAACAATACGCAACACTAGTCGTCGCCATCGTCGATCCCACACTCGAGCGCGTGTAACACGAGTGTGGCTGATCTCCATATCGAGTGTGCAAAGACACACTCTCTACACGACACCAATGTAGATGCAATTTCGAACAATTTAGTCACGTGTCCGCGCCAATATCAACACGGCGGACGTCGGATTCGGCATCCGCCAAATGAGTTCCCAAGGTCCCATCAAAGACATTCCCGTTCGAAGCCACTCTTTGGACCTTGTCTGATCGGAGCTCATCCCCGTCGTTGTTCGTCCCTCCCTCCAAAGAGAAAAACTTTTTTTTTTCATTCCTGTGATAAGAATTTCAGCATAGATTCCACTCGAAAACATGACGGATTATCATATCGTAATTATCATTATAATTATAATTGTAAATCATGAGGTGATGGAATTTATGTACAGGGTATCCCATGAGTTCTTGAATAGTTTGAAAATCCGTAAAAATTGAACGAATTTGTGTATTTGAATACCGTTTGCGAAAACGTTATTCCTCAAGTAGGAGGATTTGAGTACGATAAAAAAAACTTCAAGTTTTTGTCAATAGGGGGCGCTGAACGAGAATCATTAGAAATCGCTAGAAATATACAAACCAGGGTCGTATAAAGTGCAGGGTGTACGGTTTAACAGCTCGTTTCTGAATTTTTCTGTTACTGGCACTTACATAAGGTTTCCATTGCGCTGCACGAAAGCAAATCACAGAATGCTAGACCTTCCTTCAATCTCTGCTTTACCCGAAACGTTCGTAAAGCTTCAGTCGGCGATTGTGGTGAAATAATTATAAGTGTAAATTTCGATCCCATTTTGAAAAGTGGCGGGACAAAAATTACAATAGTTTCGTGCTATATGGCATGATAGTGCTTCACCCCCCCCCCCTAATGTGAATACCACAATGATAACCTTATGTAAGCGCCAGTTACAGGAAAATTTAGAAATGAAGTGTTATATAATCACCATGCTGCATTTTATAGGACTCCCATTTGCATATTCCTAGTGATTTGCTTTCGTGAGCCCTCTATCGAAGAAAATTTGAACTAATTTTTGGTATACCCAAAAAAAAAAATAATAAAATCCCCTACTTCGTGAAATTTTCTCAAGCGGTTATTCAAATGAACCAATTTCTCTCAATTTTTATGAATTTTTAAACTATTCACGAATTTTCACACGGGACACCCTGTACCGCGCAGACGTTTCCGATTATTGTAATTGTTTTTAATTGTTTATGTGACGTCACGGCCCCTCCTTTCGCCAGCTGATCAATTTCATCGCCCCGCCCACTTTATAGGAACGAGAGCCGTTAATGTGTTCATATGTATTTAATATAGCCAAGAGATATAAGCCCCCCTCCCTCACGCCCACTTTATTAGAAATCGTGATTGATTGGAATATAGTTGTGATGTGTTTAGAACCAATGGGGAGGGAAGTCTTTTGTTTTTCAGTGTAAATATACATTTTAAATGGAATTTAGAATTAATTTTTTTTGTTTTCATTTCGGTCGAAATTGTGCGTATCGTGAAGAAATAAGGAAAAAAAGAGGAGAGAGAAACATTTTTTTCCCCCCCCCCCAATATTATTGAAAATTCAATTATTTGAAATTTTTGTGTGTTGTGCGCGCGCGTCTCTTAATTTCTTTGATGCGTTAATAATTGTAAAGAAGAAGAAGAATTTGTTACTCGCGGTAATTAAACATATGCACGAAAAAGGAGTATATATATAATGTAATTTCTGAAGAGAGGGGGAAAGAAGATAAACCATCAAATATTTGTTATTGTGTCCACGAAAAATGTTACATCTTTTGGTCTTTCGGAGAAATATGTATAAATAAATACAAAAGAGACTACTTTTTGTTGTGTGTGTGTGTTTATTGTGCCCATTACGGGCCGTTCAAGTGTTACGTAAGCAAAATTTTTAGCCATTTTTGACTCCCCTCCCAAGCTAAATTTCGTCATCACCTCTGAATCCTAACGCGTATTGGTGGGATCAGAAATGTACACGTAGGGGGGGCGGCTTGTGCCCCCCCCCCCCAACGATCAAAAATTTATTTTTTAATGCAAAAAATATTTTTTTTAAATTTCGGAAGAAAATACCGTTATATGTTAAGTATAATCAATTTCTGTTAATATTTCAATGCTATTTGAAAGGCTATGAACTCAAAATTTATCTTTAATAAATTCATCGCGACCCACCCTCTAAGCCATATAATGATAAATCGCATAAAGGCCATCGGCCCGCTGACCAAATATGGCCCTGGGGGTTATCTGATGCGGCCTGCCTTCCTCGAGCCTAATTTTGTAAAAATGAACTAAGCGGCACATATACAGATCGCTTAAATGTCCCGTGGTACAATTCCAGAGCATTTAAGCGACCCGTGGCACATTTTCAAATCACTTAAATGATCCAGAACACTTGAGCGATCCGTGACACATTTAGAAATAGATCCCTTGAGTGGCATGACGTAGTTTTAGAGCACTTAAGTGGCCCCCCAGTGCGGTTCTACATCACTCGAGCTATATCCGTGGCACATTCTAAGATTATTTACGTGCTCTGTGGCATATAATTACGGATCATTTGAGTGATTCGTGGCACAGTTCCAGAGCACTTAAGCGGCCCGGAAACATTTCCAGAGCACTTGAAGGATACGTGAAACATTTAAAGATCACTAAAGTGATTCTGTAGGGCGCTTATCAATAGGGGGGGGGGGGGTGTTGCTTCAAGTGCCCACAAACTATCGAAAGGTTTTTCTCGTTTTTGGCGCACCGAGTAAGATGCCATTAAAAAATATTTCATATTTTCATAAATCGTGGTTGATTACGTAAGCATTATCCAAACCCCCTTGTCATGAAAAGTTAGCAAATCGGAAACCCCCTTCCCCCCAATCGATGCTTACGTAATACTTGAATGGCCCCTTACAGTAGAATCCCGATGATCCGAACTAATTTGGATTATCGCGGTTCTTTATTTAATGGTTTTCTTTAAACATTTAATGACATTAAAGCATAGTTGCTAATGCTTCTGATTCTTCAAATTCTTGGTACCTTTGTAGAAAAAATCCCCAGTCTTTTTGCAATCTCAGTGACTGTTTTCTCGAGAAAAATACAAAAAAATCGCAAAATGTGTGTTGCCAAATATACTGAAACCGAGTAAGGTTTCCGATTATTGTAAGCATCTACAGAAAAAATCATCTCCGATGCCGGGAAATGAAGTGCTACCATCGAGCTTATATTACTGGCGGTAGTATGACGTCATCGGTCTTCGCCACTGGTGTCACCAACATCATTCGTCTGGAGATCACGTGCTCGTTGAAAAAATATCTCGGCACAATCTCCGTTATTTTCTAATAGCTTAAGTAAAAGTTTAAAACAATAAACGAGAAAGAAATAATTTCAGCATCGATGAGATAATACCAAAATTAATGAAAGTGATAATTCCAGAATTAATGAAAGATAATTTCAGCATTGATGAACGCATTTACTATAAGTATTACAGGAAAAAATAGAAAAATCCAAAACTCATCATTGAATCCAAATCCAATCATTGCTTGGGTATTTGTACATGATCGAACACGAGAATTCCATAATCAATGAGAGATAATTTCAACATTATACTGTGAAAGATAATTCCAGAACTAATGAAAGATCATTTCAGCATTGATGATATAGATAATTTCAATATTGATGAAAGCGATAATTCAAAAATTAATGGAAGATAATTCCAAAATTGATGAAAGAAAAAAATTCTAGAATGAAAGATAATTCCAAAATTAATGAGATTTGTAGAATCGACGAAAGAAATAATTTTTGCCAGCATTAATGAAAGAAACAAATCCAGTATTAATGAAATGATTAATTTAATTTTTTTTTTTCCCCCATCTTTGGGGCCATTCAAGTATTGCTTCAGCATCGATGGGGGGGTTTCCCGATTTGCTGACTTTTGATGACAGGAAGGGGGGGGGGGTGGAAGATGCTTACGTCATCAACCACCCTTTATTGAAAATATGAGATAGTTTTAATGGCATCTTACTCGGTGCGCCAAAAACGAGAAAAACCTTTCGATAGTTTGTGGTCACTTGAAGTAACATTTCCCCCTATTGACAAGTGCCCTACAGAGCCACTTTAGTGATCTCTGTTTCGTGGATCCAAGTGCTCTGGAACTGTGCCACGCATCATTCAAGTGATCCGTAATTGTCCCCCCCCCCTCCTCCTCCCATCAAGCAGCTTAGCATTTGTGGTGTTCCTGTGGGCCGCTCGTTCAGACCTGATTTGATGCAATCTGAGAATGATCTTAAATAATCTGAGAATGTGCCGCGGGTAACTTGAGTGATGTAGAACCGCACTGGGGGCCACTTAAGTGCTCTAAAACTACGTCGCTCAAGGGATCTCTAAATGTGTCACGGATCGCTTAAGTGTTGTAAAACTGCGTCGGGTCATTTAAGTGGATTTCTGAAAATTAAGTTATCTGAAAATGTTCCACGGACCGCTTAAATGCTCTGGAATTGTACCACGGGACACTTAATTAATGTTTACAAAATTAAGTTTGAGGAGGGCAGGCCGCATCAGGCCTGCCCTTTATCATTATATGGCTTAGAGGGCGGGTCGTAATGAACTTATTAAAGATAAATTTTTTGAGTTCATGGGAAAATCAAGGGACTTTTAACATGACAAATAATGTGAGATGAATATTCATAGTCATAAAAATCAGCATAATTTCAGTGAAGAATAGGAACTCGAGTAGGCTTTGTTAAAAAAATTCGGGAGGACCAAAATTGTATAACAAACGGGTCATGTTAACTCCTCGAAAAATCCCGTGGGGTCCCGACACCGGGACATATGGTCATCCTATGTGGCGATTGGGGAAATTTTAGGTCAAAAGGTGGGGAGGGGGGTTGCGCTTCAAAAACTTCGGGAGCAACTGTATACGGAATGGGCCACTATATATCATGACATAAGACTTCAGTTTATATTTAAAAGTTTTTTAATTCACAAATTTTCCCCCCTTTTTTGCATATTTCGAAGCTAAAGTTGAACAACCAGACTAATTTCCCCTCCCAAGTTATCGTTATCAATCTGCAAGACTATGTAGGAGGTCAGAAGGCTTCCTTGCTCACAAAAATTTCCGTACTCAGGTTTAAAATGCACTAATCGGGCCGTAATAACCACAATGACCCATGTACATGTTGAAGGCATGTGTGAGGTAAAAATAAGTCCTTTTCTTCAGTACGTTGTCAGTTTCTTCCTACTTGACTACAGTAACAGTTCCTCTGACAGAGGACTAACAAATGATCCTACGGAACTTCCATGAAAAAAGTATCGTAATACACATTTAAACCATACATACTCAACCCTTGGCCAGCGGGCCAAATGTGGCCCCATGGGCGGAGATATCATCAAAGGTGGAGTCGACTGATCTAATGAGTATATATGAATTGACATCATAATCGTGCCTCTCCCAGCAATAATGACCGTGCTTCCCGCCCAAACTTTCAAGTCTATCTCCACCTATGAAGTGGCCCTTGAAATCATCTGATGTGGCCCGTGACCTTAAACCTAATTTTATAAAAAATGAACTAAGCGGCACATTCCCAGATCACTTAAGCGACTCGTACCATATTAACAGGTCACTAAGTGGGACATTCCCTCATAACTTGAGTGACCCGCGACACATTTACCATCACTTAAATTCTCCGGACCTGAGCAAAAACTAACCATTAAAAAAAATTGATTGATTCATGTTTATTGGATGCCAAAATGCCCTTTTAAAAGAAAAATAATAATTAATTAATTACGTAATTTTTTTTATGTCGATATCTACCGCACAAGGCTGGAACTGGAGTGGGCAGGCAACTGCCCCGGGCGGCAAAATTTACAGGGTGGCAATTGTTTTTTTTAGGTGGGAACAAAGAACGGAGTTATGAAATTACCGAATTTTAAAGTTGTGGGGACAGAAAAATAATGTTTGCCCCCCCCCCTCAGGCGGAAAAAACCTTAGTTACGGCCCTGCCTCAAATCTTAACTTGGAAAAAAGAATCATTAAAATCGTAGAAATGAAGGCACACATGGGTACCTCTGGAGGAAAGAGGTTAAGTAACCTGCGGCTGTATTCCAGATCGCTTAATTAGCCTGCGACCAGTTTTGAAATCTACATGAAGTGGCCCGCATCAGACAGTTCCGTTTCTAACTCCCCAAAATTTCTTAATTTAAAAACGATTCTTTAGCTTGTGAGGGGGAATCACATGTATTAGAACAATTGAAAACAAAAATTGTCCCGTTTCCGTACTAGCTGTTCAACCAAGCAGGACATATGGTCATCGTGTTTACAGCTAGGATGTTGTTATCAATGAGTTATTGTTATCGGGAAGAAGTCCCTGTTCTGGTGTGATCGCATTAAGTGGCCTGCTCTGTAAATAAGTAAAACTGGTTTTCTCCGTGTGTGTTCTTCAACCTCTCTACACCTGCGGACCTAATAGCGAAAAACTGTAATTTACGGACCGACAAAAATAATTAAATAGAAGAAATAAGGGGCCATTCAAGTATTACGTCATCATCGATGGAGGGGGAGGGGGGTTCCGATTTGCTGACTTTTGATGACAAGGGGAGGGGGGGGGGTTTGGATGATACTTACGTCATCAACCACCCTTTATGAAAATATGAGATATTTTTAATGGCATCTTACTCGGTGCGCCAAAAACGAGAGAAACCTTTCGATAGTTTGTGGGCACTTGAGTGCCCCCCCCCTATTGATAAGTGCCTTACAAAACCACTTTAGTGATCTCTAAATGTTTCGCAGATCCAAGTGATCTGGAAATGTGCCACGCATCACTCAAGTGATCCGTAATTATATGCCGCGGATCACTTAAATAATCTTCTTCTTCTTACCAGGCAGGGACCTGTCTCTGTCCCGCTAGGGATATTAGCCATTTACTCGTCTGAGTTGATCCGTGCTGGAGAGTGCTGAAGGTGTCCGACCGGGAAGCCCTCGAGATACATTCGAAGGCCACCCGGTCCGGTACATCCAGCCCTCTTTCCTCTTTTTATCCATGACGAGGGCACTATCCAGTCCCCCCCCCTCCTCCCATCAAGCAGCTTAGCATTAGTGGTGTTCCTGTGGGCCGCTCGTTCAGACCTGATTTGATGCAATCTGAGAATGATCTTAAATAATCTGAGAATGTACCCGCGGGTAACTTCAGTGATGTAGAACTGCACTGGGGGCCACTTAAGTGCTCTAAAACTACGTCACTCAAGGGATCTCTAAATGTGTCATCGCTTAAGTGTTCTGGAATTGTAGGGGTTACAATTAGAACTGTTCCTGGTCACTTAAGTGATTTGAAAATTGCCACGGGCCGCTTAAATGTTCTGGAACTGTACCACGGGTCACTTAAGCGATCTGTAAAAATGTGCCGCTTAGTTCATTTTTACAAAATTAGGTTTGAGGAGAGCAGGCCGCATCAGATGACCCCCGGGGCCATATTTGGTCCGCGGGCCAAGGGTCTTTATGCGATTTATCATTGTATGGCTTAGAGGGTGGGTCGCGATGAATTTACTGTATTAAAGATAAGAGTTCATAGCCTTCAAATAACATTGAAATTAACAGAAATTGTGATTATAATAACAATATAAAGGTATTTTCTTCCGAAATTTCAATTAAAAATTTTTTTTTTAATTGATTAAAAAAATCAATTTTTGATCGTCGGGGGGCGCGAACCCCCCCCCCCTCTCCTTCCCATGCCTTCTCCCCCCCACCTGTATACGTCTCTGATCCCACCAATATGCGTTAGGTTTCAGAGGGGCAGAGCTGATGACGAAATTCTGCTGACAAGGGGGGGAGGGGGTGAAAATGGCTAAAATGTCAAATATTATTTGGCCGTAAAAGAGGGGTTGACCGCATCTGTTAGATGTCCGTCAAGAGGGGGTTTTACGTACAACAGTATTGCAAAGCCGTAGGGAGAAGGGTTGGTCCCCTCCACGACATATGGGAAAATGACTGAAAAAAAATGGAAAATATGGCCAAATCTCTATTGCTCTATCGCTTGGGTCCCCCCCCCCCTTCCCGCCCCGAAATACAAGTGGTTCACCCCCCCCCCCCACTCCGAACTAAATTTCTGGCTACGGTCCTGCAGTACTACATATTTTTTGTGTTATCGTATGTATACAGTCGAATCCCGTTATAACGAACGCCAAGAGATCGGAGGAATCACTTCGTTAAAACGAAATTTCGTTATAAAGGAATCCCAGGTTGCCTAGCATTGTTCCCATGTAAACTTATTTGGGGGATTATAGAAAAGTGTTCGTTAAAACGAGATTTCCGCTGTAACGGTATTCGTTAAAACGGGATTCGACCGTAATACTTCTTTTTTCCCTTGTAAAACCAATTCAAACTAGCCAATGCGAAACGCTCTCTTACAGTTAGGTATTGCCGTCTACTGTTCGAGTTGTGAACAAAAACACAAGTTTTCCCTATTTATTGGTTCCTTTTTGGTTCACAACTCGAACGACAGATGGCAACACCATGCGTTAGAAAAAAAATTATGAAATTACGTAAAGAAGTATCCAATGATTTTCATTTTCAAATCAGGAAAACGACAAGGGTTACCAATCTCATTCTTATGTCCTCATTTCGATGTCATTTTAAAGTATTTTTGAAATTTCTTTCTTTTGTCCTCATTTTTTCAGGATTGGGGGCCGTTCAATTATTACGTCAGCAAATTTTTAGCCATTTTCGCTCCCCCCCCCCCTCCGTCAGCAAAATTTCGTCATCCCTGCTCCTTACCTCCTAACACATATTTGTGTGGGATCCAGAGACGTACGAGCCCCCCCCCACCACCAGACGATCAAAAATTTGTTTCGTTGATGCAAAAAATATGTTTTTCTAAATTAGAAAATGTCGTAAGAAAATAACTTTATATCTGCTATTATAATCAGTTTTTGTTATTTTCAATGCTATTTGAAGGCTAAGAACTCAAAATTTCTTCTTAAGAAATTCGTTTCGACCCACCCTCTAAGCCATATATGGTAAACCCTTGTCCCGTCGACCAAGTGTGGCGCTGGAGGTTATCGGATGTGGCCTGCATCCTCAAACCTAATTTTGTAAAAATGAACTAAGCGGCACATTTTTACAGATAGCTTAGGTGACCCGTGGCATTTTAGCGGACCGTGGCAAATTCACAGATCCCTTAAGTGACCCGCGACACAGTTCCAGAACACTCAAGGGATCCCTGGCACATTTACGGCCGTATTCACCAACACAGTTTCAACTGCAATCGCAGGTTAAACGATCAGCGATCGACACGGATTGGTTAAAATCCTTAATTTAACCAATCCGTTTCGATCTTCAATCCTTTCACCTGCGATTGCAGTTGAAACTGTGTTGGTGAACACGGCCGTTAGAGAATCCTTGAGTGACAAGTGGCGCCCCCCAATAGCGCAGCGATGTAGAACGCCGTAGAGATGTCGATACCGTTCGACATCGTTCGACGTAGGAATGGCATACATTTGTCGGCGTAGTTCGACATGTAGAAATTCGGATTATTTTAAAAGACACTAATCATCATGCAAGATATTCTTTTTCGAAACGAAACGCTGTAAAAATGAGAGTAATTCTATTTTAGAGGAAAAAAAGAAGTTATTTTGGCATTTATTGAGTGAATATGCATTTCTACTATATCGTTCGATATCGGACACGCAAAAATTTCCGACCTCTTTTCTGACGTTCGGTATTCATTCGACGATCCGACGTCGGACCGGTATCGGTACGAGATCCCAACGATATTGTTGTGCTACAGTTGTAGATCTCTTAAGCGACCCCTTGTGCAGCTACCGCATCACTCAGGTTACCCGCGGTACATTCCCAGATTACTTTAATTGACCCGCGGCGAAATTATGGATCACTTGAGTGACGCGCGACACAGTTCCAGAGCAATTCAGCGTGGCACATTTAGAGATCCCTTGAGTAACACGTGGCACTGTTTTAGAGCACTTAAGCAGTCACCAGTGCGGTTCTACATCACTCAAGTTTCCCTTGGCACATTCCCAGATTACTTAAGTGATCTGCGACGTATTTACGGATCACTTGAGTGATGCGTGGCACAGTTCCATAAAAAGAAATACTTAAGCGGCCCAGACGCATTCCAGATCATTTGGATCAGCGAAACATTTAGAGATCACTAAAGTGGCTCTATAGAGGACTTATGAATAGGAGGAATGATAGTATAGGTGCCCACAAACTAGCGAAAGGTTTTTTTCGTTCTTGGCGCACCGAGTAAGATGCCATTAAGTATATATTTCATATTTTTAATACTTGAATGACCCCCTTCCAGAGAACAAAAATCTGTTTATCAATGCTTCCCACTCATATTTACCCTTCTTTAAGGGGAGAGAGAAACCCAGGGATGTCTCAACAGCATCATATATAGACCTCTGGGCAAGAAAATGTTTAGAGGCACCATCTACCGGCTGGAAAAACCAAACCCGCCAATTCTTATGTTTTTCCAAAATAATAGATAGCACCAGATTTTGTTATCGTAGAGCCTACCTTTGCAGCGAAGCCCCGGGCTGGGCTTCGTGGGTTACGACGGTCCTGGGGGCTACATGTTCTCGGTGCCGTATTAATGCATCCGCAGTAGCGCACTATATCGTTATATTAATAACTAGGATTAACCCCTCCACTTCTCTTCACAATATATCTTGTTTATTTCGTCCCACTTCATCAGCATGCTATGGAAAGGGACGTGTGAAAGCACCAGCATACTGAAGAAGCGAATTTTGCAATAACAAAGCAACCAAAAACAAATGAGATTCATCAAGTACCCCCAGAAAACTTCCCCATGGGGGTCCCCAGATTCAATTCGCTGAATTTTAGTGGGGGCCCCAGACTGGATATATCTCGGGCTACCGAAGTGTTGCAAATTTTACAATGTTAAACAACAAAAATCAATGAGATAAATCCAGGGGCCCCGAATTAGAACCTGTCAACATTTCCATGGGGCCCTGACCTGGAAGCTTGTCGGACACCCCCCCTGTGAGGGCCACGAAAATTTTTAATTTTTATCAATTTTACAACGAATGAAATCCAGGACCCCAATCCGGTAGTGGGGACAGGGCCACCAACCAATTACCCGGGACACCAATTCGCATACTTTTAGTGGGGCCCCAGACTGACTTTATCTCGGGCTTCCGCTATCGCAAATTTTTCAACGTTAAAGCACCAAGAAAACAATGAGATCCATATCAAGGGCCCCTGGAAATGAAAACTTTTAACTTCCCCATGAAGGTATACGTGCAATCCCCCCCGGGTACCCCGACCCTGTTTGTTGGGAGCCCTGGTGTTATGTGTATATTATACATATACATACCTCTCGGCATGACCCCACACAAGGGCAGGGCTGACAGGGGCCGGAACGATTCTTATCACTTTTTGATTTTTCACACTAAATTAACCACACGGGGGCCCCCTGAAAAAAAGCTGGTTTGTGGGCTTGCCATCTAAATTCCAGCCTAGGGGCCCTGCTGTAGGATGTGGGAGCCTCTCGGTACATGCACATAACATGGTCCCGATGGGTCAAATGGGTCCCGATATATGCTAGAGTTAAATGAATACTTGACCCAAAATCGTAACTGACTTCCGTAACATAAAATCGTCACTAATTTCGGTTGCTTAGAAACGGGCCCTTTTCGAGTTTGTGATTTTATATTATAGAGTGGATATAGTGTGCTATGGACCCACCCAGGTGCGGCCTGAGTTTAAAATTTTCCAGAGTAAACACGATAATTGATTGGTAGCATTGGCGTACGCAAAGGGGGGGGGGCAGTGCCGTCTTAAGGCATGGGCCCACCTGGGCACGGCCTGGGGGACCTTCAGCGAAGTAGGGGCCCTCACAAAAGAGATCTGGTTGAAATTTTCGAGAAGTTGTTTGGTAGGGCCTCAGAAAAATCAATTGGCCCGGGGACACATGATACCCTTAAGACGGCCCTGAAGGGGGGGGGGGAGTTAGAACCACGAACCCCCCCCCCCCTTACCTCCAAGCAGAGATTATAGTGTTATTTTACACGAAAAGACGCAAACATGAATGATTCCTTGAGAAATACCCTCCATTCCAAATTACCGCCCCCCCCCCATAAATACTCAGCATACATATTCAAAAGTCTTACCCTCTGTCATGGTGTGGTACTCTCATAAAGTGGTACCCTCTGTCATGGACACAGATAAATAAGTCGTTACCGGGAAGGTGAGGGGAGCTAAGACCGCCTTCATATATATTCGTATATAAAGGGGTTCTGGGGGAGCCTGAGCATGCGTCCTCGTTTTAGAGTTTCCGAATCGGGTAACCCCCAGGAATGACATCCAAAAAAAAAAAGTGGTATAAAAAACAAAAAACGAAGGGGAGAGGGGAATCACCCAAATTTCCGAAATGCACCGAGTATCCCTGTCAGCGTCGCTTCATGTTCGCAACAGATGACGCCACTATACAGTCAAAAAATTTTGTTAGGGTGTTATATGTTCTGTGACCATATGACCCGAATGGTTTTGGCAATTTTTTTTTTTTTTTTTTTGCTCAGTATTCGGCTAACTTATCGTTCAACAAAAATGCTCATTCTTTTCAAGTGTACTAAAAAATTTTTTTTGAAGTTTTATAATCGGGAATTCGTTATCTAACGCGAGTTGTTCATCAATAAAATGTCCCGTTTTTTAAAAAAATGGTCAAGGGTATTTAGAAATATCAGTCGAGCCTTTGCTGTTTCAGGGCCGTCTGGCTGTTTGCGTTTCAGTTCAGTCAGGCGACAGAGGGAAAAAGTAACGGTTCCGGCCGTCCAGATCTGTCCGGCAATGGCGAGGAGTGTAAACAACCAAGATCGTACCTCAAGTTATTGTTTCAAAGTAATTCTATTAGGCGACTACAATGTCGGGAAAACATCGATATTTCATCGTTTCAGAGACAATTCTTTCCGGGAACACGCTCAAGTCACTATCGGGACGGACAATCACAGCAAGTCAATCACCGTCGACAATAGCACGGTGACGGTAAGCATAAAAAAAAAAAAATCGCATTTTTGGCGATGTATTGGCGATTTATTTTCTTCGCTGACAAAGACGCCCGAAAGCATGGCGAGAAGTCACCAAGAGTGAAAAGGAGCCATGGTTTCGGACGTGTTTCTTGCCAAAAAGAAAAAAAAATCGCCAAATAGCGATAAAGTCACTATGGCTGTTAAAAAATAAAAAAATGACGAACAATAACAAAGTATTATGACGTAAATAAGGACTCGAGATTACAAATAAAACATCCCAGACCCAGTTACAGTATTGAAAATAATTAAACCCCCCCACTGGCGATTGTGATGACCTTTTCATCGCCAAACACGTTGGACAGCTGGACGAAAAGTCGCTAAGGCCGTCTTTTTTTGGTGCCCTGCTTCATACAAATACAAATACAACGCCACAACAGGCAAACTGCCCAACTACCTACTACTGCTACACCACACATGCACCCCCCCCCCCGCGGAACCCCCCAACGAATCGGTACATGCGGGAATGTGCGTGTACGTGTAGTGCAACCTGACGTAAAGTTTGTTTCTGTGTAATGCTTGTTATGTGTGGTGCTGTCATCTGCCCCAAGTTTTACAAACTATGAGTGAAGTGTTATGGTTGAATGATTTACCGTTGTAGGACTGTTGCTCTCTGTGGCGAGACTTTTTAACGGGGAGATCGGCTCGCATTTGCGCCTTGAAGTTGGGAACCACAGAAAACCAACTTCAGCCGACCACACCAACTTCAGCCGACCACACATTTTAAGCAACATATTTCCCCAGCATTGATGTGCCCAGTTTCTCCCCCGGAAAACTCTAACGGTGGGGGCATCCTGGCACAGGTAAGATTGGTGAAAAATAATGTTACTCACTCCCTCGTGACCCAAGGTTGCCCTACCAGTGGAGAATCTTAGATCAAAGTCCTTAGAAATAGCACGTCCTGGCAGTGGCGTAACTGGCCATTCCTGTGCAAAAATTTGCATTAAGGTCTCTTCTGGCCCTAGATTTGCCTATTCTGGACTCCCTTTCAAGTGGGTCCTGTGCAAGTTACAGAACTGCATCCTGGTGTTTCTTATCAACGCTAAAGACAACAAATGATAACGGGATGGGACAACAATGATAATTTATGAAGGGTCATGGACCTTAGATACCCTTCAGAAAGTCGCCAAATGTGGCATCTTGGAAACGTTTGTTTTCAAGTTTATTTTTCTGTGCCTGCCTGCCTGCTGCAACTGGATTATGCTGTCTTCGGCTAAAGATTCCATAAGCTGGGGTTGCACCAAATGTGACGATTACTTTTTGTCACCAATTGATTACCCTCATTACCTTATTGATTATTAAAATTTTTCATTGGGACCCGCCAATAATGTGTTTCAAGCGCTAACATGCTATATTATATATGTATATATATCTATGGTAGCATCATTTTCATTTTTGTTATCACCAGCATCTTAAGTCTCGTTATCCTGTTCATCATTATTGACATTTATTTAGGCCGAAACCCTGTTTGCCATCAGACATTCTTTGTTTGGGAATTTTTTAAGTTTTTTATGGATGAGAGCATTCTTATTCATTGTGACGAAAAAACACTTCAGTTATTGACAGAATTCAACCAAGAAATTAGGTTGGCATTGGGTTTGCCAAAATAAGAATTCAAATCCCAAATCTAATGGGTTGGAGTGAATCTCGTAGCCAATACTTTGGTTCTAGAATTCCTCCTCACAATATTCTAAGTTGCGGGAAAAAAATGCTGAATTTCTTTTTTGTCACGCATCTTGATTTTCAAGATACTGAAGATGTTGAGTAAGCAAAAAACATCTATTTTGTTAAGGATCAAAAACCTTGGCAAAATTAAAAATTGCAAAATTTGGCACAACCCTGTTTACGGAATCTTAGCCCTGTCTTCTTTGTCTACTAGAGCTTTAAACCTGCTCAGTCAATACTATTAATAATGGGAGGGGGGGAGCGTTGTAAAAAAAATTACATTTTCTTTCCGATTTCATCAAATGTGGTTCAGGTACATCAAGTTGATAATACTAATGGCTCGTGAAGCTGCGCCCTGCTATCATTTATTGATTCACTAAAAAATAATCACCATGCAATAAAGCAAAATGACACAAAGTTCAACAATGCAATAGTACAGAAAATGTTTCGTCCAATCACTAACATACCTGCATGCGAATATACGAATGAGACATAAGAGGAAACGAAATAAAAATGCTACAGCTATATCAGTAGATGTGATTTCGCTTTTACTTTGTCATGGATCCCTTTCCCTCGAATATAAATAATATAAAAATGTATAAGATATGCAGCTGCTTACTGGAATATAAATGTATTGACCCACCACAGCGGCTGTGGTATGTACTGTTAACGTTAACTGAGAAACCAGTGCTGTGTCTTAACACATGAGCCCCATTGAAGCAAGGCCTGGGAGGCAATATATCCAAGGGTAATATGGGAGTAACTTTCCTACTTGTGAGCTATAGGCTACTTCAGTGGTTCTCAACTGGTGCTCCGCAGTGACTCAAGGAAAATACAATAAATCAGTAAATTTTATAGATAAATAAGAAAAAGAGGTCTGTAGGGGGCCCGCCATAAAAATTATATACATAAAAAAGGGCTCCTCGAGTCAATCAGGGTTTCGCCACAGAAATTATGTACTGCAAATTTCTTATGCTCTGCGTGTCAAAAAAAGGTTGAAAACCGCTGGGCTACCTCATTCATGATTGATCTTGCGAGGCCGTAAAAGAAAAAAATTATTTCAAGGAGAGTTCTCTCTCTCTCTCTCCAATTTAAATTTGCGTGAGAAACTATCTTGACCATACTTGGTCTGATCAATACAAAGATCTTTCATACATAATTATCATCAATATCATGCCCCCCCCCCCCCACCGCATTAGGGCTGAGCCTCCACGCCAGAGTTTACTGCTTCTTCCATTTATAGTGCGAAAAAACTAAAATGAGATGAAATTCACCCCGGGACTCTGAGCTGAATCCCCTGTCAGTCCTTTCCTTGTAGGGAGACACGGTTAATATATTTTTAGAAATTTCTCAAAAAGACTGTCTTATTTAACTTGGCAGAGAACCTAAAATGGCTAATGTGTGACACAAACAACAAAATACACTGGAATTACAGCTTCTCATCCATTTCTGGAAAGCATTCTCATCTGTGTTCATAAATAAAGTTTGACAATGTCTGTTCAATGTTTTTTTCAGTTAGTCTTGTGGGATACTGTCGGCACAGAAAAATTCCGCACTCTGACGAGGAATTACTTCCGTAACTCTCACGCTTGCCTGTTGGTGTACAGTGTGGATGAACCAGATACTTTAGCGAGTCTAACCAATTGGGTTCAGGACGCTGATGACTTTGCTGATACTGGTGAGTTTGGATTTATGGGCGTTGATAAATCTATGATATTGTGGAGATATCTCTGGTGGATATACTTTTTGTTAATATTTTGTTGGTCATTTAGCCATAAATATCTCATGAAATGAACGCAAATACTAGATCCTAATTTTTTTTTAAATCTTATTCCTGCAGCCTTGAAAGTCTTGGTAGGAAACAAGAATGACAGGAAATGTATCGTTGATCAAGATAAAGTCTCAGCCTTTGCTCAGCATCATGATTGTGATATCGTTTTCAATGCTTCAGCTAAAACAGGTATGATATGTTTCTTCGCTTAGTAGTGTTTGATTTCTATAGTTCTCACTAGTGTTTGATTATTTACGTATCCTTCATTGTCAAGACTATATTGTTGCCCCTTAATATTACAACTTGATAACTCAAAAATTTGTGTTTTGTTAGGTGAGTACAAAAAATGACACATCTTATCATGCACTTTGATATGCTACAACTACTTCACCACACACCACCTTCAGCTATATCGCTGTACTGCAATTTACTGCCATTAATAAGTTGGGTTGGAAATGAAGGTGCCATCACTCAGTGGTCAAATCAAGCTTGTTGGAGAAAATACCTTGTTATCTGTTATTCTTTCTCTGGTTTGAACCTGGGACCAGACTGGGCAAAACTTGTACTGAGTTTCCATATTGTATCCAGTGGCGTCTTAACGCTTGGGTTTCCACCTGGCACGGCCCGGGTGGGGGGGGGGGGAGTTGACTACCAAAAGTGAGATCTGTTTGAAATTTTCTACAATTAGCCAGGTAGGGCCTCAGAAAAACCACTTGGCCCCGGGAACCATGATGCTCTTAAGATGGCCCTGATCGTATGTCACAATAATCTTTTTGCATCTAACACAGTGTGCCATTGTCAGCACATTAGTAAAAAATATTCACTGAGAACGAAAGCAAAAATTTGAGTTCTGAGCTTGAAACCCTCAAAAGAAAAATATCATTCAAAGTATGAAAGCTTGGATGCAGAGTAGAGATGAAGATGAAGTTCCGAAAGAAAATTAATTTGCCTCCACACAGGGAACAGAACCACCAACCTCTCGCAGTTTGGGTGAGTGTTCTACCATTAAGTTACAGAGAACTGATATTTTATTCCCTTAGAGCAGTGATGGGCAAACGTTTTTAGGGGCCTAAACTGCATCCCACCCGTGAAGTGGCTGAATGTGTCACATTCTGTGGTGGCCGCTGTGGTGGTCGAGTGGTTATAGTGACGGACTCACGATGCGAGGATCCGGGTTCGAACCCCACAGTGGTGGTCGGCTGAAGTTGGTTTTCTGTGGTTCCCAACTTCAAGGCGCAAATGCGAGCCGATCTCCCCGTTAAAAAGTCTCGCCACAGAGAGCAGCAGTCCTACAACGATAAATCATTCAATCATAACACTTCACTCATTGTTAGAAAAACTGGTGGCAGATGGCAGCACTACACATAACAAACATTACACAGAAACAAACTTTACGTCAGGTTGCACTACACGTACACGCACATTCCCGCATGTACTGGTTCGTTGGGGGGGTTCGTTTGGGGGTTTCGCGGGGGGGGGTGCATTTGTGGTGTAGCAGTAGTAGGTAGGGCCTCCAAAAAATGGCTCGGGGATCCATAAGTCAGCCACCTCGTTGGGCAATTTGCCTGTTGTGGCGTTGTATTTGTATTTGTATTTTCTGAAGACTTCATTGCAAATGAGAGACAATCCTATATCCTTTACAACTGCGAAAAAAAAAAGAAACCCGCCCCCTTAAATGGGTTTTTTTAAAACACTGAAATTGAACATTTCTGTGCTATTGTTTTAAAATCTGCAGCAGGCTGGATAGAGCTTCTGAGCAGACCCTAGTTTGCCCATCACTACCTTTGAGCATAGGCCTATATGAAGCTAACAGGCAACCTCCTAAGCTCATCTAATAGCTCTTTATAACAATAGTCCATAGAGAGAAATGTGATGTCGCTCTCTCTATATTCATACAAAATAAGAAAGATTATACCAAGTAGAGGAGATACCAAAGACTGGATACCAAGTAGAGATGAAGTTAGAAAAGGAAATCAACATGCTTCCCCGCAGGAAATCACACCACCAACCCCTTCCTTCGCTGTCCGAGTGAGTGCTGACATTAAGCTACAGAATATTGGCATTTTCTTCCTCTTAAAGCATATCTGACGCCAGTGTTGGCCAATATGCGTCTTGATGCGTGATTCACACATCAAAATTCAATTTTACTCCAAATTCTGATGAGGAGTGAAACTACTTCAAATTTTTTGGTTTTTTGTTTTAATTCAGTTATTTCTCACTGATAAAAAAATACCCCTCTGTTTACTACTCCTTAAAATTTTGAAAAGGAATGAAATTACTCTCCAAAGTTATATTTCTGGATAGTACTGTATGAAGCTAAACGGTATGATGTATGGTACGACTCATGAGCAGCCTCCTGACTCAGCTAATAGCTCTTGACTACAATGGTACCCCAGATGTATGACATATAAAGAGTAATGTCTCTCTCCAATATTCATACAAAGTACAAAAATGGGTACCAAACATAGATGAAGTTTGGAAAGAAAGAGAAGTGGAAGCATGCGAATTTTTTTTTTCTCTTTAGTTCATCTTTATCTCTAGTTTCTTACTTTGCATGAATAGTGGAGAGAGACATCATTTCTTTCTAAAAAAGCTCATTTCACTCACCCTAAAAAACTCTTGAGGGAATGCAGTTGGTAAAGTTCAAATACACAGACAGTGATCGTCATTGTGTTCTGAATTTTTTGGGTGAAATTAATTTTGTTCTTTGTGAAATACGCCATGATAATCAAGTTTTGAGAGGTGTGTGCATTGTCGAGCAGAGCCCCTTGCAAATAGGTTTTCGCAATACAGGGTCTGTATAATTAAAGTGCCACTTTGAAATGACCATAAAAGGAAAACTGGACAAAATGTTATCAAACTTGGTAATAGTTTGCAGGAGGTTATGGGATTCAATTTTTCCATGTTCAAAAACTCATCACCTGTGGGAAATGGTGCTGTATGTAATGTTGTTAAACGAAATAAAACATGAAGACATTGGTTTAAAATGGCCACCCCGGTTACCAGACCTCAACCCCAGTGACTTTTGGCTATGGAATTACCTCAAAGCCACTGTTTATGGTGATAACATAAGCAGGGGTGGGAACTCTGCGCCTATTGCGCCGCACTGCGCCAAAACTAATATCTTGCGCCATCCTGCTCCAATAGCGTATTTTCGCAGTTTTCTGCGCCAAATAGCGAATTTTGCTTCAGTATGTCCGGAATTTCGGAAAGGACGCCAAAAAAATTTTGTTCCTGCTAGCCACGAAACGTTTCTTTACGAGAGAGAAAAGCGTGTTTTATTCCACTATACTTAAACTATCGGCCCCTGATCGGGCTTAACCATCGCGAAACCCCGATATTGTCCGTGATCGTGGAACTGGAGATGGCTTGCAATGCCTTTCAGCTTTAAAGTGCAAATTCGAGTGTTTCCGTTTAAGAAAAAAAAGTCGTCACTGGAAGCAGCAGAAATTACTGTAGTCGATTGTCATTGTGTTAAATCCCGATGTTTCGTGAAAAAAAAATTTCATTCCGGGAGTAAAAAGCGCATATCCGCCAAATTACGAATGTTAGTTTAGAAACTTTGCCGAATAACGAGCGTTAAATCGCTAATTTTGCCGAATAACGAGCGTTAAATCGCTAATGTTGCCGAATAACGAGCGTTAAATCGTCAATATCGCCAAATAACGAGCGTTAAATCGTCAATCTCGCCAAATAGCGAGTGTCAGATCGCCAATCTCGCCAGATAATGAGTGCTGAATCGCCAAACATCGAGTTGATTGTTCCGAAATTCTCTCCCATTTTGCAACAATTTCTTTCCAAGTATAAAAAAATTAAAAACTTATAAAATTTTTTTAGCTCATTTGAAGTGCTGCTGTTCAAGGCAGCAAATAGTGCCCACAGTAAGCAAAAATCATCTTAAATAGACGGGTGCAAAAAATTTTATGATAGCCGCTCTTTCAAACAAGGTGTCAAAAGCCTTAAACACCAAAAACAAAAATCAAGCTGACGAAAAGATGTTTGATAACAAAAGACAATGCAGTTTTATTTTGAAAAGGGTTGAGGGTTAACGAAAATATTCTTGTTAATTTCACTGTTCCAATTTATAAATATCTGCTCCAAATCCCATATTTTGCTGCTCCAAATCCCGAATTTGCTGCTCCAAAACTGCTCCGAATCCTGAATTTTGCTGCTCCAAAGCTGCTCCGAAATGGACTTAGTCACTTCCCACCCCTGCATAAGCAATCTGGCAGAATTTAAAAATGTGATACACCGACATGTCTGTAACATTCCTCCTGATATACCAAGAACTACTGTTCGAATGCAGTAATGCGATTTAACTTGCTTTCAGAAAATGGTGGATGGCACATTGAACATGCTTTGTAACACATTTTAGAAATGATTAAAAACATTTTAAACTGATGTCTTCGTGTCTTATTTTGTTTAACAATATTGCATACAGCACCATTTCCCGCTAGTGGTGAGTTTTTGAACTCTTCTTTTTTTTTTTTCTTCAGAAAATTGAATCCCATGACCTCCTGTAAACTATCACCAAGTTTGATAACATTTTGTCGAGTAGTTTTCCTTTTACGGCCATTTCAAAGTGGAATTTTAATTATAAAAAATCCTGTATATTTGTATGGTGTTGTAAACCATGAACAAATCACTCTTGAGTCATTCAAACTGGACCATTGGGAGTCAGTTTTTCGCACAAACACAAAGGAATTCTTTCTCCTAGGTTGGACATCATTGTGATCAGCTTGTGTGTATCTGTATATGTTTTAGAACTGGTCCAGAGAAACATGATAGGCTTGTCAATAAATATGTGCCTTTATATTGGTACAGTCCATGCCGCTTAATGTGATCACATTGAATTTCATGGGTTTCCGTTAACAATAAGTGAATGATAACTATATGTGGGAAAAGGCCTGTTTGTGCAAATGGGTATTTGTAATCACGGGCAACCCTGTTTTTCTTCCCCACATAATTGATTGCGAAATATTCAGAAAAACTCATTCCATTCTTCTTTATTCTATTTCCTTTGAGCTGAAATCCTGCATTTTTGTTATTTAACCATCATAAGGTGTTAGAATGGAATTGTCTAATGTAATCATGAATTAACGAAATTTTTGAAATGTACATTTCATAAATATCTTGAGAAAATCACTCGGAAAAAGGAATTTGAATCTAGTCAACTGAAAAAAAAAAATTGACTGCTGCAAACTAAAACTGACAACTGCCTCTACTATAGGAATGCCATTGCAAAAGCAACTCCACACATACATGGATCACAGCAAATACTATGGACTGATTACAACATTAAGTACAGAAACATTTGTTAACAGGGTGGGAGGGGGAACACCTACCTTCCTACATAGTCTTGCAGCCTGATAACGATAACTTACAGGGAAAAGACAGTTTGGCTAATCCTTAGCCTCCGAATGCACAAAAAAAAACCTTTCGATAGAAAAGAAACGATAGCATAATCCAAATTCTTGATAATTATAAACAGTTTTTTCCCCATGATATGATATTGGCCCATTCCATTCTCTGCAAAAGTGATAACAATACCCAAATGATAACATTTGGGTAATTTCTGTTATTCTAATGAGCATTATCGACTGTATTATTATTGTTTTCAGAGGCTAATTTATAGTGTTGCTGCCTGAGGGCCATAGAAGTTTCTGCCCTTTTCCTATTCTAGTGTAATTCGTTTTAAACAACATAGTACCAAAATTGCTGCCCAAGGATATAACCTGCTTAGGCGCCCCCCCCCATAAATATGTTTCCTGTTGGCATGAAGAACCAACTAAAGAGATGTCCACAATTTTTAGTTTTAGTATACCAGTTTTTCACAATACCACCAAAAACTTTCAGAAAATAATTAAATTCATAAACTAAGGTACCACTATGCTTGTGTTCTTATTTCTTTAGTTTTTAGTGTGTATTTCATCCACTTTAACTGTGCTTTTTCTTTGAGTAGGCGATGGAATGGAAGAAATGTTTCGAATCATTGCCAAAAAGTTGATCTCGGAGGATGTCAAATCTCAATCTCAACACAACCAACATCTCTTCGAAGAGCTGCGAATTTTGGAAAGAACTGAAGTTAAAACCAATTGCTGTTGAAGCATTTTATTTTTTTTATTTTTTATTTTATTTTTTGCTAAGATACGTCGCTGTAGTAGAAAGCATCAGTTTTTAGTGATTTTATTTTATGTTTATGTATATTATATGGCTACTTAATTTTAGAGTTGTATCAGTTACGTTATGCTTCAAATGTGCATGGAGTCGAGAATTTATTTTACTACCTCTTGTTGCAAGAAACCAAGACATCTCCATCATGATTTTAGTAATGTACTTGTCATTTATTCATCGATCAACTGTAATATGGGGAGATATTTAAGTATGATTGATTGTTACTAAATTAATTTTCTTAGCCTTTAACATTAACATCGCAATCTACTGAGAGTGTCAGAAAAGCATAAAATGAATTGTGCAAACTAAAGTTTCAAAAGTGAAAAAAAAACAAACAGACAATGAAATCATAAGTTGTACAACCCTGTACAAATCAGCGAAAGACTCAAAATAAATGCTCAACGTGACGTCCAAGGGTGTCATTACATAGTTCACATCGGTGAATGAAAGATTGGCACACCCTCTTGTAGTCTCCTGGTACAAGTAATGTCAAATTTGTAGGAAAAGAATATCTGTGCATTGCTACCATAGATTCCATCACAAATATTTTTTGTTTTGATGGATGCAATCGCATCAATTTTTGTCTTAACAGTTTATGAATACTGTGTATGTTGGTGGTTTGATAAAGAATGAGACTGATTTTTTTACCACAAGATTAGATATTTAATTCCAAACCTTTACTATGATGGTCTTTCTCAAAGTATCCACCATTGATTGTATTCTTCGCGACATTGTGTGCTATTTTCATTTTGAGGGCATTCAAGCATTAGTGTGATACTAAGACAACAATACTCAGTACTATATCTTGCGTATATTATTTTATGTTTTCAATATTTAGAAAGTTCTATTGCGTATATATATATATATATATATATATATATGAATGTTTGATATATTATAATTTTAGATTTTTTTTATTGTATGTGTTTGTGATAGTTTTTTTTTTTTTTTTTTTTTTGCATTTTAATTTTTTTAATGTTTTCCTTCAATTTGTATATTTGTTGCAATGTAATTTGCAAGCATTATTTTTATATTAATCTCGGTCACAAATGTTATTGTTTGTTAGCGATTTCGCATTTTCGTTGTGTATCTGGTTTGATATCCTTTATATAATAGTGTGTTATATAACAGTGTTTTTTGTGAGTGTAATACATACTGCTCATTTTGAAATATTTGGGAACGAGAGTGAGAAATCAACTGAAAGATTGACTTCAAGCAACTCAAATTTTTTTCAGTGATAGATTCAGTTTTTTTAATATTCTAAAAATTTGATTCACCCAATAATTTGCTTGATCGAATCTCATGATCGAGATCTTCATTTTTGTTCTGTATGACAGGGTTTCTTAACCTATATATGAGTCATATACACAAACTTGGGTCGCACAGGCTTTTGAAATGAGTCATACGAATCCACTTACAGTCCGGTTAAAAATTTATTGTGTCACTAGTTTCATTCATTTTGAAAACAAAGCAGATTTACAGGACTGAAGTTGATCATGTTGTTAATTTCTCTGTCATGGCTTAGAAAGGTAAAAAATCCCTGCTATATGATGTCCCAGATTTATTGAATTTTTGTGATATCCTGGTGCTCATCTCATATTCTTAGTCTTCCTCAGAGTGTTGCTGAATAATACACAGTGTTTTCTTTCTTTCACACCAAGTTACATGGGCAATTTACTAACGAATGAGTTGTGCTGGAAGTGTGCTTGTATACCTAACAGTCTGAGTGTATATATAGCACTGTGAATGAATTTTAAGTGCAGCCATCTATTTCTCAAACTATGAGCGAAGTGTAATGATTAAATATCTGTACCATTATAGGTTTGTTGCTCTCTGCGGCAAGACTTTCTAACTTTATAACATATTACCTTGAGTTGCACGTTTAATTTTGTATCTCAATTTTATTTGTATCTTGAAAGTTTTTCATTTAAATTAAGATTTCTGCAATTAATCTTGCATCTAGTTAGCGGGCATGCATTTGGATCTGTGCCTGGTCTTCTGTTACAGCAATAGATCTTATTTATAAACTTTTTGTTCTTGATTAAATTAAATTCGGTAAGTAGAAATAGACTCACTCCTGCATGAAAGTAGGGGCCCCTAAGTAAGATGAGGGAGGGGCATGAGAAGAAAATAAAGTTTGAAAAAGTGGGGCACGGGCTAAAAAAGGGTTGAGGTTACTGGTTTATAGAACATCTTCAGAATAAAAGAAATGACAAATCTAGCGTTATCTATCGTTTTTGGCTTTGAAGCCTAATCACAGATCCTCCAACTTCATTCATTTCAATGCAGATTGTGATGTTTAAAGGTGTTCATATTTTTTCGATTATGGAACAGCTGTCGCATAGGTGAGTTTATGTTTAATGTTTTTCCTTTCTGTACGGAGTTATGTCAGCTGTTTTCATGTTAGTGAGATAGATGTCTTCGAAGATAACGTCTTTCATTAGATTTTTATACCGAATGAATCATCATTGTCGTCATTGTTTTTACAATTTGTCCTGCTGTCATCATAAAAGATGCTGGAAATTGTGTGTATTCGATCTTACATCGTAAAACAAAAAAAAAACAAGAAATTAAATGCGTTTTCTTTAAATAATTAGTTTTGTTATATATTTCAGACTTCCATGGCTGTTGTGCGACCGAATACAGTACCTGACCAAACAAATTCAAATAATGTATGCAGTTTGTTGGACTCCCTTTTAGCACTGCTACTACTTTTTAACCGTACATGCACCTTGTACACATTCCTCTGCGGAATTTCTAAAGATTCAATACATGTCAGCAGAGCCGCAACTAGATGTTTGGTCATCCGGGATAAGCGCGCATTTTGACGCCCCCTTGTAATGTTGAAGGAGAGGATTCAGAATGAAATTTGCGCCCCCACGGGTCTATCGCCCGGGGCACGCCTGCTCCCCCCCCCCCAGTTGTGGCCCTGCATGTTAGAACGTGTGTGAGTGCATGCGCAAGTACATACATGGCCTTAACGTATTTATCGATGGCTTAGAATGAAAACATTGTGTCAAATATTCCCAACTTTGCAGGATGAACAACAAATGACTTGTTATAGCCATTGAACAACTAACATGCGTAGTTCTTTTTTTTTTTTCTCTCTCTCTCTAGACAGCAAATTGGTGCCGATTATTTTCTCTTAACAGCTGTAATTGGTGAGAGATTCGGAACTTCCACTTCTTTTGAAATTCAAATATCTTAGTAAATATTGCACTTAGAAACGTGGAATGTTTCGTGTTGGTCTCGGGAGAGGTCGGGGCAATAACTTTCTTATTGGAAGCTAAAGGACATGACGGCCGTATAAAAATATACAATTTTTTATTTTATGACACTATTTTCACTCCTGAAACTGGTACAGAGTGATTACTGAACACATTTTGAGTATTTTTTTAAACTGGAACCATACCTCTCTACGATGAGATAAATGCCGAATTACGACATAGGACACCTTGTATAAAAAGGCGATCGCAAGGCCCGAACCTGTGACGAACAAGCCCTGGTTGAGGATGTGATTGCTGGCGATGCATTTCTCCGCCAGTCATTCCCAACCTACCTACATCCTTTTGACACTCTTTGGATTCCTTGGATTCCCGCCCTTCCTCCCAAACGTCGGATAATCGCAAGCAACTTACTGTGAGATCAATTCCTCATCCAGCTCTCAACATCCGAAAAGTTACTTGCGGTGTAGACGGTTTGGTTCGTTTTGGTCGAAACAAACCGACGGTCGATATAATTCGGGAAAAGGATATGTATTCTAATGTACCGCCCATCGCCACCTACAAAAATCGAATGTCATATCTACGAAGAAAAAGTAACACCCTTTTTGCCACAATAGGGGGGGGGGGGGGGGAGAAGAGAACTCGTGCCCCTGGCGATAGACTCGAGAGGGCGCAAATTTCATTCTGAAATCTTCAACATTACAAGGCGTCAAAATGCGCTCTTGCCCCGGGTGGCGAAGCATCTAGTTGCGGCCCTGACCAATACCTTCTAGAGCAGACTACCTTCTACTCTAGAAGGTATTGCCCTGACACCCTACTCCCAGTGCCTGCGCAATACAAGAGATAATTTCTCAACCACTGCCACATACTACATCCTGGTATTGCATCTACTCTAGATGACTCGTTTCAAAAAAAATCAAACCGATAAATGGTAAACCACATAAGACAATGCGTATTTCTGGAAATCCGCGTCGTTTCTGATTGGTTAAAAACACCAATTTCAACTTTTTGTAGTTTCCAGGTTTCGGACGATTAACGAAAAAATTTCTTGGGGTTTCCGATTCTCCGGGGTAATCGGTAGTGTCCGAATTTGGAAACACTCCGTGTGTCGCCACGAGCCGGCTATGAGAAGCAGAAAATTAGCAGGAAAGAAACCGGAAAGAATCTTTTTTGTTAACAGATTCCGTGCGTGTCGAACTAGTATTTGAACTGCAGTCGCCCCCCCCCCGTATTCGCGGGGGTTACGTTCCTGGGGTGACCGCGAATACGGAAATCCACCAATAACCGAAAAAAAAACGGTTTTTTTTCTATCTCGTTTTTTGAATATCATGAGAAGAGCAGGGTGACGCAGAAGGGAATGTAAAATAGGGTGCAGCGGGGTTGTTGGCGATGTTTTCTGAAAGAACATTGTGATTTCTGTTTGGGGCCATTCAAATATAACGTCAGCATCGATGGGGGGGGGGGCGTTTGGATAATGCTTACGTCATCAACCACCCTTTATGAAAATATGAAATTTTTTTCGATAGTTTGTGGGCACTTGAAGTAACACACCCCCCCCCCCTATTGATAAGTGCCCTACAGAACCACTCTAGTGATCTCTAAATGTTTCATGGATCCAATTGATCTGGAACTGTGTCACGCTTCACTCAAGTGATTCGTAATTATATTCCGTGGATCCAGAGCCGTCTTAAGAGCATCATGGGCCCCCGGGCCAAATGGTTTTTCTGAGGCCCTACCTGGTAAGTTCTAGAAAATTTCAACCGACCGGGCCAAATGGTTTTTCTGAGGCCCTACCTGGTAAATTCTAGAAAATTTCAACCGAATCTCATTTTTGTGAGGCCCCTCTTCTCTTGAGGTGCCCGGGTGGGCCCCATGCGTTAAGACGGCACTGTGTGGATCACTTGAATAATCTGAGAATGTGCCACAGATAGCTAGATTGATGTAGAACCGCACTGGGAGCTACTGAAGTGCTCTAAAACTATGCCGCATGTCACTCAAGTCATAGTAAGTGTATCTTACAACCAGGCGCTCGCTTTTCTTCTTGATTGATAAATGTTCTTCCAAAATAGGGCAGTTTCGTCACCTGCTGAGGTGCATAACCCTTGTGGGGAATCGGTCAAAGCCGACCACAGGAGGAATGTCGTCATGGAGACACAGGAGTTGGTTTTCGAACGCGCTGATGAATGGCCTCGCTTGTTGTTGAGAGAGGAAAGTTTCTTATATATTTATTTACTATGTAGTCCTGCCGTATACATTTTAAATAAAATATATTTTTATAAAAAGATGTCGTCACACTCTTCCTGCCATCCACCACCACCTATAAATGGTTACATCGGACGTGATTTAGTCGTGAGTCTCAAATATTTTTTATACTGCGCTACCGATATATGGCTATATTTCCGTAATCGAGTTTCCTGCCAACTTGGCAAAATTTTTTTCTCGCCAATGTGTGATACTTGTTTATATGTGGTAGCTGTGTTAGAACAACACCTTCTAGAGCAAGCACCTTCTGCTTTAGAAGGTATTGGTTAGAATAGCTCCATGTGACGTCACGAAAATGCAGCAAAAGTCGTCGATTTTACAATTAAATGAGAACTAATGAATTGAAATTGATTTATTATAAGTGTCAGATTAATAATAATAATTTATATTTATTAACAAATGTTATTATTAACAATTATAATCAATAATTTATGCTAATAATAAGAAATATACAAATTAATATAATAATACGTATACAAATTTATATAATAATAATTATTATTTTGATGTATATAACCTATGTTATATTTATAGTCAGTAATTATAGTAATTATAAGTTATTATAGTTATTAATTATAATTGTTATGGTAAAAAATAGTAATTATCAAATGATAATTATTTTTATGTATATAACCTATATATGTTATATTTTATTTATAGTCAGTAATTATAGTAAGTATAAGTTATTGTAGTTATTAATTATAATTGTTATAGTAAAAAATTAGTAATTAAATTAGTAATTATTAAATAATTCATTTATTAATTAGCTTATTTATTACATAAATGGAAATGGTTTATTATAATTAATATTTTATTAATTATTATAATAATTATAAAATTGTATTATTCAATGTGTTCGAATTTCACGGCAGACGATATTGAAGCCTTCATGGAGGTTTTTACAAAGCCATATACTTATGTTTTTGGTTTCGTGTGTTGCTCGTTATTTGCATTCGTGTTTCATGTTCGGAGCTGTTTAACGTTGATAATCATGCATCCCTTCCTTATCAATTTCAGCATCTTCACCATGATGAAGATGCTTTCATCGGAAGAAGACGCCATGAAATTCTTGACCGACGTTGGCTTGCTACCTCCACGATCGAAACCGATGAACTGTCCGGAATGTGGTCACAATATGAGAAGTCGTTCGGATGGTACTGAAAAAGCTGGTTGGAGATGTATATGCTCGAGCAGCAATGCTGTGGTACAGTTAACCCTTTGAAAAACACGTTTTCCCCATGGTACGAAGATACCGTTTCGTGACATCCTAGCTATAATGTTCGGTTTCGTCATGCAATGGCCAGTGACATTTCTTCACGATCACATAGACTGTTGGCGTCGGGACAGGAAAGAGAGTACCCTTTCAAGTGAAACTATTACTGGTTATTACAACTATTGTCGGGAAGTATGTGAAGTCATAGCATCTAACAATACCCGTCAACTCGGAGGACCTGGGAAAACAATATCAGTCGATGAAATGTTCGTGGTGAAAAGAAAATATCGGAAAGGACGGATAAGCGAGGCAATGACAGTAACTGTGTTTGGAATGTATTGCAGAGAAGATAAGGAAGGTCTCTTCTTCCGTGTAAATGGGAAGAGCAAAAGAGATCTGTGGCCGTACATCAAAAAATATTGTCACGAGTCAACCAGCATTATTTGCTCCGACTCTGCACGACAATATATGGGAGTAGAGAACCTTTTCTTAAATGCACAGCACAAACGGACGAATCGCCGAAAAGGCGAATTCGTTTCGAAAGACGATAAGACGAACACTATAAATGATTTGGAGAACCAAAACAAACTCCTGAAGAAGAGTCTGAAGCATTCACGCACTGATTTACCCAGGGTTGATGGCTGTCTTTTACTACAGACGAACTCGACTCTGCCATCTGTGGGTGAGAGGATTCAAATATTCCTTGAAGACGTCGTAAAAGTTTTGGAGCAGTTCCTTTGAGTTTGCGGTATATTGACACCCCTACCGCTGAAAGCGAATACATTGAAAAGTTCAAGCCAGTCGCAAAACGTGGAATATCGGATTGTCTTTCAGATGATGAAGACAACATACTAACTGACAATGGGAAGGACTGCTATTGGTGTTCTTTTTGACACTTTGTATATTATTATTTGTGAGTTGTTATTTTATGAATGTATTTCTTATACTGACCTCTTATTTATATGTACTTACATTATGAACGTATTATTCATGTATATTTATTTATCCGCATTTATTATATGGTTATGGTATTTATATATATTTATTTGTAACATCATAAAAAAATTATACCCCTTCCTGTAAATATTGTCAATAACGATAATCCAATGTAATAAATGCAGCGGCTTACCGCAATGGAATTAAGTAATAGTATGTATTATCATTAAGAACCAATGACCAAGAAAGGTGTAAACACATGTATTACTTTTAGCGTGACCTGTAGCCGGCGCTTCATACGGCGCGTGCCTGCCCCGTATCTTTCTATATAAAACTGGAACTTTTTTGGAGCATATCCCGCCGCAGTATATTACTACCCGCAGCCGGTTCTTTGGACTGTCGGTACTTTCCTTTCGTCGGGTTTCATCCTTACTGAATTACAGATCTCTTGGTGCTGTTGGAACAAAGTCAATATTTACCCAGGGCGACCCCCAGGGAGCTGTGCCCCAAGCCCGAAGGGCGGGGGAAAAACCATGAATGACCATCTTGCTTGAACCAATCAAGCAAGAAAATCGACCAACAAGTAACGCGGCGCGCTTCGCTTGCGCCGCGGATATATCCGCTTCCCGCTCGCTCCCTCGCCGCAGCAGGCTGCTGCGACCCGCCCTTCGGGCGTGGGGAGGTCGCGGGGCAAAGCTCCCTCGCTACGTTCGGTCGCCCTGGGTAAATATTGACTTTGTTCCAACAGCACCAAGAGATCTGTAATTCAATAAGGATAAAACCCGACGAAAGAAGAAAATAATCTTTAAAAATTCTTTACGGATCGGTGCGACCCTTTTCGTGGGCCATACGAAGTACAGCCTACAGGTGTCAGAGCATGCAATATTATTTGTACTTAAAGATACAGGTATAGATGCATTTATTAATGACCTTTATACTGTTTTTTTAGGATATTTATTTCAAAATTTTCTAGCTGCCTCTTGGTCGGCAGAGGCTTGTTCGACAGCGACTTTTACATTGCGTAATCCGAATCGTTTCTTAAACCTATGAAATCAACCTTTACTTGCATAAAATTATGATTAAATAGACGTTTCACCAGCCCTTTCCTTAAAGAAGAGTAAAATTTTTCGCCTTTTCCGTTGTAATATTACAGTCAATTGGAATACCTTTTTGTGCCGTTCTTGTATTCACAAAAATCAGCATTTTGTGTACGAGAAACACATAGATCCCGTAGTTGCTGCATAGTTTCGACTGCCACGGGTGCAGGCAGCTACAGATACGGCTGAACAAACATTTTAGATTCCTTTTTCTTGATATATTTCACCGTAGATTCGTTGATTCCGTAATGGCGGACCACAGCAGGCATTAACTTACTTTCGTCAAGCATAGTCAATATATATCCAATTTTTCTTGTAAACCTTTCACTTTTTTTTTGTCTTTCCGAAGAAAAAAACGCGAATACGGGGGTTGGGTGGGGGTGACTGTATATGCAGTCGAATACCGTTATAGCGAAAGTATTTTTTTTATAATGAACACTTTCCTAATCCCCCAGATAAGTTTACGTAGAAACAATGCAGTGCAAAAACCTTTAAATTCGTTATAACGAAGTGATTTCTCTGGTATCTTGGAGTTCGTTATAACGGGATTCGACTATATTCGACGGGATGTATATATATATATATTGTAAGCGATGTGGAAGATACTGATTTATTAACATAAATTTATATTTGCCAATTTTCTTTTGAAAACACAAATTTGGCACTTTGGTAAATTTGAAAACATTGGAAGAATCGTTCAACATCAGTTAGGAGAAAAATTTACGATAAGTTATTTTTATTGGTTAAAAAGAACTTGATCAAAATGTTATAGTTATAAAATAATATTATACTATATTTGTTTTTTTTCCAAAGGCGGTAAAAACCCATCAAAGGTAAATGTCCTACAGCATCCCACCCTACAGCATCCATCTTGTGATCTGAAAGGATTTTCAACCGATTGATTATTAATTATAATTATTATTGATTAACGAATAAAAAGAACTGATTATATATTAACTTTATTATTATTTATTCAACTAAACCTCTTCTCGAGGTGAGTTTACTAGGCCCAGAGAAGATGGGAGAAATAATAAATTCGAGCTCTTTATGTCGGGTGAGGGGGCAACCGCAGGCCCCCGACAAAGTAAAAATGAATTATCAAACTAAAATTACTAATTTACAAGGTTTTAAATCAGATTTGTGATCATTATCCGACCTATTCTCGTTCCCCAACAGCGGAAAACCACTTGCATTCATATCTCTCTCTCTCATTGTGACACATAATTTTACTATGTTACCACCATACCGTCTTTTGAAACACACAAATTGCTCACATGGGGCAACTTTTTCCGCAAAATATTGGCAAATTGCCTATTTTGAGAAATAAAAATTGGAACAAATGTTTCATTTGTGAAATTCAAACTACGAATAGATTTACAGAATAATTTACAGAAGAAACTGAGTTTTGATACATTGCATCTGGCTGGAGAACGCAACCAGATATAAACAATGAATATGTCTATGAAGGATGAAAGGGGAATACAATATGTCCACAGTGTGTAAAAGTTTATCGACTAAATTGCCCGTGTTTTGCCATATTATAAGTACGTATGGCGTGTACAAATGAGCAAACAGTCCCTCATTTTACTGGTGCAGCTGGCCGTTATGTTGGCCCTTGACTTAGGCGGAGAAAAGTCTGGGGGGTCATATATACATTAGATCAGTCGAGTCCACCTTGGACGCTGGGGGAAAGCAATGCTCCCCCCGTATCTCCACCCATGGCCCTTGACCAGAAAGAAGGTGGTCAACCCCCCCCCCCCGCTTTATGGTTACCCATTTTCCACATACTGTATTGGTAACCCTGAGAATCAAAACTGCTTTTTTTTTGGTTTTTTCCTTCCAGCCGGTTTAACGAGCAAAAAAAAAATGTAGTATAAAGTAACTGTGCAGCCGAAACCCTGCTTGCACTATGTGCAGCCTCCCGGCGCGAGTAAACCCCGCCCACGTTCGGAGTCGGAAGTACGCGCGCACTGTGTGTTCGCACCCTTTACACTATACACTGGGATTACACTATAAAAGTTTGATGAAAGTTCTTTAAAATACAACTTGAAAAATGCAGTCAGTACGCGCATCGATTGCGTTTAGCGAATATAACCAACAGACTTATTGGTTGCGTTTTTGAAGTTTTACAAAACTTTTATAGGTCAATCCTGGCTTTATCTAAATTTTCATCGGAAGCAGTAAATGAAAGAGATTCATATTTACCACATTCACGTGAACAACAGGGTCATGGAAAAATCTGAATTTATTGTTTGATACAACTTGTTATACAAATGATGCGAGAATCATGTGAACATCATGCACGTCATCGAAACCAATGACTTCAATGACTAGAGAATAGCAAAGGTCCATTCCGTTCGATATATTACGCACTTGCATCTATAAACTATAAAAATATGGTACAAGACACTATTGAGGCACTACTTTAAATCGTAGTAAAATATTCACACACAAATATTTAGATACGACCGCCGACTGGTTGGCTACAAGCTCAAAGCTATTCGGTGTCCTGGGATGCACCGCAAATTGCCAGTGTCCATCTCGTTTTGGACCGACAAAAAAAAAACTCCTTCATCCTCGTAGCTGAAGATTCGCTTCCAGAGGATCGTACAAATCAATACGACGATATTTATCACGACATATCACGTGATTAAACTACAACCTAGTCGCTTCTGATTGACTCACGAGATATGTCGTCATCCATCCTTTGCCCTTGATAAAGGTCCGCCCTCGACATTTCACGTCGAACTTGCTGCTTTCCTTCAATACGTCGGCCACAGCTTCGGTGACCTGGAGAAAGACAGATTCAATGCATATTAATTTGGCAACCACATGCTCCAGAGCTGTGTTCTTCAACCGATGGGTCCGCAGAAAATTTCGACCAATATATGTAGCCGCTATACCACTACGTTCAAAAAAGTTCCGATACTTATTTAATGAATACTGATAGAACCCGTTTAATTGGTGTTTCCTTCGAATTGACTACCCGATGCAATTATGCATTTTTTCCATTGTTCATACAAAGATGTGAATGTGGATTTGCGAGCTTTTTTTTTTTTGTCACATCCCTCCAGTACCTTCGTCGCTGCTCTTCTTCGGAACCTATAAGAATCGTTGCCCCTTAAGTAAATTCTTTATCCGAGGAAGAGTTACATGGGGCAACATCAGGGGCATAAGCTGGTTGTGAAAGTGTCGGAATGTTACGTTTTGGCAGATGAGCTAATTCCAGAAGGAACCTGTGATTCCCTAAACGCCTGCATGATTCGGTGAGACACCAGCGACCAGATCTTTATAAGGCCAAGTCGTGGGTGCTCCAGCATGACAATGCGCCAGCTCACAGGTCCCTCCTGGTCTCAGATCACCTGTAAAAACATCACATTTCAATAACTCTACAACCAACTATATTGTCCCAATCTTGCCCCATGCGACACTTTTTCCTCAAATAAATAATTTACTTGACCTCTTTACATTGAAGGTTTTGACAAGAAATTTGGATTATCTATATTTAACGAATCGGCGATAAATCTGGTAACCTTGTCATAACCAAACCACAGGTTAGAAAAAAGGAGGAAAGAAAAATAATATTAAAGGAAAAAGTATAATTAGATAATCCAGGTAACAGGAGTTCTTTTCACTCACACCCCTACGTGTTCTCTTACATGTACATAGTAGAACGATACATTATAAAGAAAGGAGGGTAAGGAAGAGCTACTTCCGTAGATAACAGAATTGCTGTAAGTCTTCGCAATGGTGAAGGGAGGGGGAAGGAAAACACAAAGAACTTGTTTGAATTTATTTCACTGGTGTTTGGACGTAATATTACGCACGTGATCGTAAAGAGCTTTAGGGCAACGATTCTCAAGTTCCAAGGAAGCACAGCCAATGCCGTCTTAACGCATGGGTTTGCCCGGGCATTGCCCGGAGGCCTCACAAAAATGAAATATAGTTGAAATTTTCGAGGAGCATACATGTTAGTTTACTTGGTAGGGCCTCAGAAAAATCACTTAGCCCGGGGACCTATGGTGCTGTTAAGACGGCCCCGAGTTCAGCGAAAAAGGCACTCTGGAGGGTGGGACAAAAAAAAACCGCAATCCTCATTTACATGATTGCATGAACAATGGCAAAAAATGCATAATTGCTCAGGGTAGTCACTTGGAAGGAAACACCAAATAAACAGGTTCTACCTGTATTCATTCTTCTGTAATAAAATAAGTTCCTGAACTTTCTGAATATAGTAGTAGAGTTTTAGATTCGATATATTATTCTCTTCTCTATACAGGGTGATTCAGAAAAGGTTTGGAAAAAAAAACTTTAAGAGGTCATAGTACACACCAATGGAAACAATTGTCATCAAAGAATCCATGGTCTAACATTAAATGCAAACGCTCTAGCGTGTTTCGAAACGGCCGATCCGCAAACGCTAAAACGGCATTCCTATTGACATTTATCGGAAGAAAATAAACACTCATGCATGTGCAAATGTAACCTGGGGAAGAATAAACCAATACGCAACTGCGAGTCACAGTGAATAAAAGGCGCGGATACCAGCCCTGTGAAGTTATTCCAGCGTGCAACCGTTCTAACACTTGCAACGTACGGGATAATATGGCGTACTTTAGTAATACTGAAAAACCAGACATGCATTTCATTTACGCAATGCTGCCTCTGTGATATTTCCGTTTGCAGCTCCGCCTCCCTGCTTTTTTCAGTATTGCTAAAGTCATTCTTTGATGACAATTGTTGTCCGCTAAATTAATTATTGGTGTGTACTATCACCTCTTTTTTTCCCATCCCTTCTGAATCACCCTGTATACTGCGTATTTATTTTCATCTTGGCCGTCAGCAGGCAGGTATGCGAATTAGTATTTTTCTCATTTATTTTTTGCCGGTCCGCAAATTATTTCTTCTATTTATTTATTTTTTTTCCTGTGTGTCCTCAAGTCATTTCTTCTATGTATTTACTTTTATGTCCGTCCGCTAAATTAATTTCCCGATTCATTTATTTTTACCGTTCTTCAAATCATATCTTTTATTTTTGTGAATCTTTAAATTATTTTCCTACATTTGTTTATTATTTTTTTTGCCAGTCCGCAAATTATTCCTCCCCTTTGATCATTTTTTTGCCTGTCCTCAAACAATTTCTCCCATTAATTTACTTTTCTGTCAGTCCGCAAATAAATTTTCCTCTCCATTTATTATTATTCTTTTTTTGGCGGCGCCGTTCCTCAAATTATCTCTATTATTGAACTATGTTTTGTCGGTGTTTAAATTATTTTTCCTGTTCATTCATTTTTTGCCGGTCCCACAAATTACATTTTTCCCCTTTATTTATTTTTTACTGGTCCGCAAATGATTTGTTCCTATTTGTTTGTTTTCACTGGTCCGTAAACTGTTCTCCCATTTATGCACCCTTTGTCGGCCCACAAATCCTTTTTCCTATTTACATTTATATTGTATTTATTTATCTTTCGCCAAACCGCAAATAGTTTTTCTATTTGTTTATTTTTTGCTGGTCCGCAAAATCATTCTTCCTACTTTTTTTTTTAATCTCTTTTGCCGGTCCGCAAATTATTTCTTTTATTTATCTTTTGCCAGAAATAGTTTTTTCTATTTATTTATTTTTTACCGGGGGGGGGGGAGGAGTCCACAAATTATTTCCTCTTTTCTGCCGGTCCGCAGGTGTGAAAGAGTTCGAGAACAATGCAATTTATGGAAGGGGAACTAGAAGGAGGCCGGTCGTCCACTGGAAGCTACTACGAACGAAAACAAGCCGCGTGTATGCGCAGGATTGCTATAGCGGTCTTGCGCATACTCACGACTTGTTCCCGCTCCTAGTAGACGACCGCCTACATTCGCAACCAAATCCAATTGAACGTACCTGGATTTGGCCAGTGATGCCCGTACTGTCCATTCTGCTCGCTATATTGACAGTGTCACCCCAGATGTCGTACTGAGGCTTAGATGCACCAACGACACCGGCCAAAACTGGTCCCGCAGCTATACCTGAATGAAAAGAAATCACAACACTGCTTATTTTAGAGATTCCATCTCCTACATGAATGAATGAACGCCAGGGTCTCTGCCACCGGACTTATCCCGTTGCCAAGATCTCTTCCAGCCCAGCTTCGTGGCAGAGTCTGGAACAAAGTGAGTGCACCTAACTGTCTGTGTGTGTAGCTAGTGTTGTGTCTGATATTTCAGTGCTGCCATCTATACTTCAAATTGTGAGTGAAGTGTAATGATTGAATATTTGTAACGTTGTAGGCCTGTTGCTCTCTGTGGCGAGACTTTTTAACGGGGAGATCGGCTCGCATTCGCGCCTTGAAGTTGGGAACCACAGACCCTCCTACAGCAGGGATGCACAACCTCCGGCTCGCGGGCCAAATGCGGCCCGCCAAGAGAGCTCCCATCCAGCTCGCAAAAGGTATTCCGGTAGTAAAGTGTCAATACACTTATCACGATAAATGCCCCTAGGCTGGCCATATTTCCTTCATAAAAATACCGGAAATCCGAATTCATACGGAATATCGCTAATTATCGCAAAAAAAAGACAAAAAAATTGTCAAAAACGAGTAAAATTGTCAGTTACAGCCAACAAAAATTGTTTAAAGCAATTGAAGTTGGCAATTACAGCCGAAAAAATCGTCTAAAGGCAAGTAAATTTGGCATCTATCGCTAAAATTGTTGAAAAATCGCCAATGGCGGGAAATAGGGAGCTACCGCAAATAGCAACGAGCAAAATGTAATTTACCAAAAAAAAAGTTTGACAAAGCTGTGAGATGAATATATTTATTTGACTATAATTAGAGTGATAATTATCATGACATAACTTATAAAGTCATGACAATAATCATGATTCCAAAACGTCAGTTTAGCTTTGTTGTTATGGCCAAAAGTTGGGATGGCCAAAATTCGCTATGAAGTTATGGACATGTCACGTAAAATATGGGTCATATGGTCACCTCATATGCACAAGTTTCTGGCGCACAGGCCGGAAAGGTTGTGCGCCCCTGTCCCACTGTAAAAGAAACCAAAAAAATTCTCAATTCCAATATCAAATCTCCATCGGTTTTTCATCGCCAATTTGGATGAATTGAATGACTTACCTATCCTGAGTTTGAAATGATGGCTGGAACTGCCATTGATCTCGTTGAGGGTCTCGGTCATGGCGACGGCGAACTTTGTGAGAACCATCACGTTCTGCACGAGGTCTTCCTTTGGTTCCGAGCTCTACATGCCATTAAAAAATGAATAATTAATTGAATCAAATATTGTTCAGTCTCACCTGTGAAATGGCCCACGCTTGGTTATTCCGAAATCATAATGTCATTTCAGAATCATTTGAAATTATTCTATAATCATATTATGGTGATTCCAGAACCATCATAAGTAATTCCACAATCATTGTAAGTGATTCCACAATCATTGTAAGTGATTCCACAATCATTGTAAGTGATTCCACAATCATTGTAAGTGATTCCAAAATCATAATCTTTAATTCCAGAATTATTTGAAGTTATTCTAACATCATCATTCGGGATTCCAGAATCAACATAAGTGATTCCAGAATCAACATAAGTGATTCCAGAATCATAATATGTTATTCCAGAATCATAATATGTTATTTCAGAATCATCATAAGTGATTCCGAAATCATAATGTGTGATTCCGAAATCATAATGTGTGATTCCGAAATCATAATGTGTGATTCCGAAATCATAATGTGTGATTCCAGAACCATATGTGCTTCCAGAATCATTATCTGATTCCAGCATCACTTGAAGTTATTTTAGAATCATTATAAGTGATTCCAAAATCATTATATGTGATTCCAGAATCATTTGAAGTTATTCTAATATCATCATTCGGGATTCCAGAATAAACATAAGTGATTCCAAAATCATCATAAATGATTCAAAAATCATAACATATGATTCCAGAATCATTTGAAGTTATTCTAGAATCATATTATGTGACTCAAGAATCATAATATGTGATTCCAGAATCATTTGAAGTTATTCTAGAATCATATCATGTGACTCAAGAATCATATCATGTGACTCAAGAATCATATTATGTGACTCAAGAATCGTATTATGTGACTCAAGAATCGTATTATGTGATTCAAGAATCATAAATATGTGATTCCAGAATCATGTGATTCAAGAATCATAAATATGCGATTCCAGAATCATGTGATTCAAGAATCATAAATATGTGATTCCAGAATCATGTGCTTCCAGAATCATTATCTGATTCCAGCATCACTTGAAGTTATTCCAGAATCATTATAAGTCATTCCAAAATCATTATATGTGATTCCAGAATCATATCAAAGTTATTCTAGAATCATATAATTTTGGGTTCTCCAGAATCAGTTTATATTTCATACCTCGCAGGACGTCCTGCTGGAATTCCTCCCAGGTTGCAGGCCGGACGCTGCCATGTAAGTGCTGCTGATGGTTTTGATCTTTTCCAGCTTGAGGAATTGTGGCTCGTACATCAGCTGTGTGAGAAATGTATGTCAGATTTGAGAAGTACATACTCTTGAAAACTTCTCTCTCACAGGGGTCTTAATCAAACAGATGATCTGCATAAGATGCTACGTATCCAGACCCCGACATAACATCAATCCGAGGACTGAACAAAAATGACTTCATGAAAAATGTGAAATTTATAACGGGTAAGCCAAATTTGCTATTTTATACTACTGTGATTTCTAAAAACACTGACGTTATACGCGTAGTGACGTCATATCGAGGAATGATTGTACTACATCTCATCAATCGTTATAACCTATTCGCTCCTCTCGTTTATAACGGTTTTAAATGGTTTTTAATGATTCTTTTTTCAAGTTAAGGCCTAAGGTAGGCATAGAAAGGTGTGCCGAACTCAAATGGTCCTAGTAAAGAGATATATTGACCCAAATTGATTAATTAATTAGTTGATTAGGTTTTTTTTTTCTTTTCAAAGGACATTTTGACATACAATAGACATACAGTCCGTCTCAAAAGTTTAGATAATGAACGTTTATTAAAATAACTAGTAAAATTTTTAGCTTTTAATGGGTTATACCTGAAGCATTTCTACATTTATGGGGGAAAAGAATTTCGAAGAGAAACAACGTTTAGAATATTTATAGTGTGCAAAATACTAAAAATGGCTGTCTCAAAAGTTCAGAGAAAAAATTCAGATTTACAGAAATTACATGGACATATACAGCTAATGGACTTTCCACTTTTTTCTCTCAAACACAACTATCTTCCGCGGATCAAATTTAATTCTGTAGGGTTTCAACATGGCCCCCCACATCCTATTGAAGTAGGGCCCTAGGCTGGGATCTTTTGCTCCCCCCCCCCTGACCAGACTTTCACGGGCTCCTTCATGGTGGATTTATAGCGTGAAAAAACAAAAAATAATGAAAATCATCCCGGGGCTCAATGCTGGAGCCTTGCCAGCCCACCCCTTGTGAGGGCCATGGGTTCCAACATCGAAACTGTACCTCGATAGAGCTCTTATCAAAGTCATCAGCACTCGAAAAATCACTGTATTTCATTTGCCAAACACGTTTATCGTGAGTATGCCTCGTACATTCCTAAGAGGACTCAAGTCAGGACCCATCGATGGCCAGTCCAAAACCGATACGCGATTAAAGAGATTCTTTTTTTTTTTGTGGCAGCAGATCTTTGAGTGGTCACGTTATGATGTTAAAATGTCAAGTTTGGTCCTCCCGAATCTTGTACAATCAGTAGCAAATTGTTCTCGAGGATCTATCTCCTTGAAAAAGCATCAGAGTTTTGACGACCGATTTCAAAAGTTAAGGAAACCTGATCATTAGAAGCAAATGCTGCGCCCACACCATTATCGAAGCTCCTCCTTACCGTCGGCTGAAAAACATCCGCCTGGAGCGTAGTCTCCCAAACTTTTTGTTCCATAGCCCCCTTCATCAGAAATTTTTTCCCTCTCATCGCCCCCCGAACTCAAGTAAACGCATAAGATCCTATGTTAAATCAATAGGTTCTACCGCCCCCCTTGGACCATTCCATCGCCCACCAGGGGGCGATATTACCCGCTTTGGGAAACACTGGTCTGGAACATGTGTGAGTTCCACTTTGTTTGCACCACTGAATATGATACCTACCAATATGATAGATAACCACTAAATACAATAAATAAATTATTTGCCTGCATAAAACATGTATAATTTCCATGCCCATTTCTCGGTCTTTCTTCTGCACCTCTCTTTAGCGGTTCCTTGTGACAGGCTATTTCCTAAGCACTCTTTTATGAACCAAATAGGTACAAGCTTTCGTGATCGGGTTTTTTTTTTTTGGTTTTTGTACTGCAGGATGGGCAAAAAGTCCGTAGAAACCTTTAAAATTCATAAGAACTGGAAAAATAACCGAAATAAAAAAACGGTTTGCAGGATTAGCATCGCTAGGTCACGGGAATTTTTTTGAGACACGAAAAAAAAAGAAAACCCAAAAAACAGCCAATAGGTGGCACTGACGTACACAAGTCAAAGAAAAGATACGCAAATAACGAACACAGAATGCCTCCAAATCGTTTATTACAGCATTATGTGGTCCACATGACCACCACCATCGCCCCTGTGGTGGTAACACATTGCAGGCGAGTCACAAATCCAGGAACGGCAGAGTGCATCAGGTTCACATACACGGTTTATAAAGATGAACTGGTTGTGGATTAGGAGCGCAAGTTCTTATAACCATCTCATATACATATT